>NW_027445998.1:0-114126 GCF_038048845.1 Mixophyes fleayi
AATTGAATCATTAATTGAATCATGAATCATGAATTGAATCATGATCATAAAATGAATCATTAATTTAATCATGAATCATGAATTGAATTATGAATCATGAAATGAATCATTATTTAATCATGAATCATGAATTGAATCATGTACCATGAATCATGAATCATGAATTAAATTATGAATCATGAATCGTATCATGAATCATGTATCAAGAATTGAATCATGAATTGAATCATGAATCATGAATCATGAATTATGAATTGAATCAGAAATCATGAATCATGAACTGAATCATGAATTGAATCATGAATCATGAAATGAATCATGAATCAAATCATGAATCATGAATCGAATCATGAATCATGAATTGAATCATGAATTGAATCATGAATCATGAATCGAATCATGAATCATGAAATGAATCATGAATTGAATCATGAATTGAATAATGAATCATGAATCGAATCATTAATCATGAATTGAATCATGAATCATGAATTGAATCATGAATCATGAATTATGAATCTAATCATGAATCATGAATTATGAATCATGAATTGAATCATGAATCATGAATCATGAATCATTAATCATGAATCATGAATCGAATCATGAATCATGAATTGAATCATGAATCATGAATTGAATCATGAATTGAATCATGAATCATGAATTGAATCATGAACCATGAATCATGAATCATGAATTGAATGATGAATCATGAATCAAATCATGAATTATTAATCATGAATTGAATCATAAATTGAATCACGAATCACAAATCGTGAATTAAATCATGAATCATGAATCATGAATCGAATCATGATTCTTGAATCATGAATCATGAATTGAATCATGAATCATGAATCATGAAATGAATCATGAATCATGAATCGAATCATGAATCATGAATTGAATCATGAATCATGAATCGAATCATGAATCATGAATCGAATCAAGAATCATGAATTGAATCATGAATCATGAATTGAATCATGAATTATAAATCATGAATCATGAATTGAATCATAAATCATGAATCATGAATCATGAATTGAATCATGAATCATGATTTGAATCATGAATCATGAATTGAATCATGAATCATGAATCGAATCATGAATCATGAATCAAATCATGAATCATGAATTGAATCATGAATTGAATCATGAATCATGAAATGAATCATGAATCATGAATCTAATCATGAATCATGAATTGAATCATGAATCATGAATTGAATCATGAATCATGAATCATGAATTGAATCATGAATCATGAATCATGAATCGAATCATGAATCATGAATCGAATCAAGAATCCTGAATTGAATCATGAATCATGAATTGAATCATGAATCATGAATCATGAATTGAATCATGCATTGAATCATAAATCATGAATCATGAATCATGAATTGAATCATGAATCATGATTTGAATCATGAATTGAATCATGAATCATGAATCTAATCATGAATCATGAATTGAATCATGAATCATGAATTGAATCATGAATCATGAATCATGAATTGAATCATGATCATGAATCATGAATCATGAAATGAATCATAAATCATGAATCGAATCATGAATCATGATTTGAATCATGAATCATGAATCATGAATTGAATCATGAATCGAATCATGAATCATGAATTGAATCATGAATCGAATCATGAATCATGAATTGAAAAATGAACCATGATCATGAATAATGAATCGAATTATAAATCATGAA
The DNA here is from genome assembly GCF_038048845.1 of Mixophyes fleayi. Classification (NCBI taxonomy): domain Eukaryota; kingdom Metazoa; phylum Chordata; class Amphibia; order Anura; family Limnodynastidae; genus Mixophyes; species Mixophyes fleayi. Next base: position 1,735 of record NW_027445998.1, read on the forward strand.
TCCTGAATTGAATCATGAATTGTGAATCGAATCATGAATCATGAATTGAATAATGAATCATGAATCATGAATTGAATAATGAATCATGAATCATGAATTGAATCATGAATCATGAAATGAATCATGAATTGAATCATGAATTTAATCATGAATCATGAATCATGAAATGAATCATGAATCATGAATTGAATCATGAATCATGATTTGAATCATGAATCATGAATCATGAATTGAATCAAGATTCATGAATCGAATCATGAATCATGAATCGAATCATGAATCATGAATTGAATCATGAATTGAATCATGAATCATGAATCATGAATCGAATCATGAATCATGAATCGAATCATGAATCATGAATCAAATCATGAATCATGAATCGAACCATGAATCATGAATTGAATCATGAATTATGAAATGAGTCATGAATCGAATCATGAATCAGGAATCGAATCATAATTCATGAATCATGAATCATGAATTGAATCATGAATTGAATCATGAATCATGAATAGAATCATGAATCATAAAATTAATCATTAGTTTAATCATGAATCATGAATTGAATTATGAATCATGAAATGAATCATTAATTTAATCATGAATCATGAATTGAATCATGAACCATGAATCATGAATCATGAATCGAATCATGAATCATGAATCATAAATTGAATCATGAATCATGAGGTAAATAATGAATCATGAATTGAATCATGAATCATGAATCGAATCATGAATCATGAATCGAATCATGAATCATGAATCGAATCATGAATCATGAATCGAATCTTGAATTGAATCATGAATTGAATCATGAATCATGAAATGAATCATGAATTTAATTATGAAATGAATCATAAATCATGAATTGAATCATGAATCTTGAATCATGAATCATTAATTGAATCATGAATCATGAATTATGAACTGAATCATGAATTAAATTATGAATCATGAAATGAATCATGAATCGAATCATGAATCATGAATCGAATCATGAATCATGAATCAAATCATGAATTGAATCATGAATTGAATCATGAATCATGAATTAAATCATGAATCATGAATCATGAATCATGAATCGAATCATGAATCATGAATCGAATCATAATTCATGAATCATGAATTGAATCATGAATCATGAATTAAATCATGATTAATGAATCATGAATCGAATCATGAATCATGAATCGAATCATGAATCATGAATCGAATCATGAATCATGAATCAAATCATGAATCATGAATCGAATCATGAATTAAATCATGAATCATAAAAAGAATCATGAATTGAATCATTAATTGAATCATGAATTGAATCATGATCATAAAATGAATCATTAATTTAATCATGAATCATGAATTGAATTATGAATCATGAAATGAATCATTATTTAAGCATGAATCATGAATTGAATCATGTACCATGAATCATGAATCATGAATTAAATTATGAATCATGAATCGTATCATGAATCATGTATCAAGAATTGAATCATGAATTGAATCATGAATCATGAATCATGAATTATGAATTGAATCAGAAATCATGAATCATGAACTGAATCATGAATCGAATCATGAAATGAATCATAAATCATGAATCGAATCATGAATCATGATTTGAATCATGAATCATGAATCATGAATTGAATCATGAATCGAATCATGAATCATGAATTGAATCATGAATCGAATCATGAATCATGAATTGAAAAATGAACCATGATCATGAATAATGAATCGAATCATAAATCATGAATCCTGAATTGAATCATGAATTGTGAATCGAATCATGAATCATGAATTGAATAATGAATCATGAATCATGAATTGAATAATGAATCATGAATTGAATCATGAATCATGAAATGAATCATGAATTGAATCATGAATTTAATCATGAATCATGAATCATGAAATGAATCATGAATCATGAATTGAATCATGAATCATGATTTGAATCATGAATCATGAATTGAATCAAGATTCATGAATCGAATCATGAATCATGAATCGAATCATGAATCATGAATTGAATCATGAATTGAATCATGAATCATGAATCATGAATCGAATCATGAATCATGAATCGAATCATGAATCATGAATCAAATCATGAATCATGAATCGAACCATGAATCATGAATTGAATCATGAATTATGAAATGAGTCATGAATTGAATCATGAATCATGAATCGAATCATGAATCAGGAATCGAATCATAATTCATGAATCATGAATCATGAATTGAATCATGAATTGAATCATGAATCATGAATAGAATCATGAATCATAAAATTAATCATTAGTTTAATCATGAATCATGAATTGAATTATGAATCATGAAATGAATCATTAATTTAATCATGAATCATGAATTGAATCATGAACCATGAATCATGAATCATGAATCGAATCATGAATCATGAATCATAAATTGAATCATGAATCATGAGTTAAATAATGAATCATGAATTGAATCATGAATCATGAATCGAATCATGAATCATGAATCGAATCATGAATCATGAATCGAATCATGAATCATGAATCGAATCTTGAATTGAATCATGAATTGAATCATGAATCATGAAATGAATCATGAATTTAATTATGAAATGAATCATAAATCATGAATTGAATCATGAATCTTGAATCATGAATCATTAATTGAATCATGAATCATGAATTATGAACTGAATCATGAATTAAATTATGAATCATGAAATGAATCATGAATCGAATCATGAATCATGAATCGAATCATGAATCATGAATCAAATCATGAATTGAATCATGAATTGAATCATGAATCATGAATTAAATCATGAATCATGAATCATGAATCATGAATCGAATCATGAATCATGAATCGAATCATAATTCATGAATCATGAATTGAATCATGAATCATGAATTAAATCATGATTAATGAATCATGAATCGAATCATGAATCATGAATCGAATCATGAATCATGAATCGAATCATGAATCATGAATCAAATCATGAATCATGAATCGAATCATGAATTAAATCATGAATCATAAAAAGAATCATGAATTGAATCATTAATTGAATCATGAATTGAATCATGATCATAAAATGAATCATTAATTTAATCATGAATCATGAATTGAATTATGAATCATGAAATGAATCATTATTTAAGCATGAATCATGAATTGAATCATGTACCATGAATCATGAATCATGAATTAAATTATGAATCATGAATCGTATCATGAATCATGTATCAAGAATTGAATCATGAATTGAATCATGAATCATGAATCATGAATTATGAATTGAATCAGAAATCATGAATCATGAACTGAATCATGAATCGAATCATGAATCATGAATCAAATCATGAATTGAATCATGAATTGAATCATGAATCATGAATTAAATCATGAATCATGAATCATGAATCATGAATCGAATCATAATTCATGAATCAAGAATTGAATCATGAATTGAATCATAAATCATGAATCATGAATCATGAATTGAATCATGAATCATGATTTAAATCATGAATCATGAATTGAATCATGAATCATGAATCGAATCATGACTCATGAATCAAATCATGAATCATGAATTGAATCATGAATTGAATCATGAATCATGAAATGAATCATGAATCATGAATCTAATCATGAATCATGAATTGAATCATGAATCATGAATTGAATCATGAATCATGAATCATGAATTGAATCATGCATTGAATCATAAATCCTGAATCATGAATCATGAATTGAATCATGAATCATGATTTGAATCATGAATCATGAATTGAATCATGAATCATGAATCGAATCATGAATCATGAATCAAATCATGAATCATGAATTGAATCATGAATTGAATCATGAATCATGAAATGAATCATGAATCATGAATCTAATCATGAATCATGAATTGAATCATGAATCATGAATTGAATCATGAATTGAATCATGAATCATGAATCATGAAATGAATCATAAATCATGAATCGAATCATGAATCATGATTTGAATCATGAATCATGAATCATGAATTGAATCATGAATCATGATTTGAATCATGAATCATGAATTGAATCATGAATCATGAATCGAATCATGAATCATGAGTCAAATCATGAATCATGAATTGAATCATGAATTGAATCATGAATCATGATTTGAATCATGAATCATGAATTGAATCATGAATCATGAATCGAATCATGAATCATGAATCAAATCATGAATCATGAATTGAATCATGAATTGAATCATGAATCATGAAATGAATCATGAATCATGAATCTAATCATGAATCATGAATTGAATCATGAATCATGAATTGAATCATGAATTGAATCATGAATCATGAATCATGAAATGAATCATAAATCATGAATCGAATCATGAATCATGATTTGAATCATGAATCATGAATCATGAATTGAATCATGAATCATGATTTGAATCATGAATCATGAATTGAATCATGAATTGAATCATGAATTGAATCATGAATCATGAATCATGAAATGAATCATAAATCATGAATCGAATCATGAATCATGATTTGAATCATGAATCATGAATCATGAATTGAATCATGAATCGAATCATGAATCATGAATTGAATCATGAATCGAATCATGAATCATGAATCATGAATTGAAAAATGAACCATGATCATGAATAATGAATCGAATCATGAATCATGAATCCTGAATTGAATCATGAATTGTGAATCGAATCATGAATCATGAATTGAATAATGAATCATGAATCATGAATTGAATCATGAATCATGAAATGAATCATGAATTGAATCATGAATTTAATCATGAATCATGAATCATGAAATGAATCATGAATCATGAATTGAATCATGAATCATGATTTGAATCATGAATCATGAATCATGAATTGAATCAAGATTCATGAATCGAATCATGAATTATGAATCGAATCATGAATTGAATCATGAATTGAATCATGAATCATGAATCATGAATCGAATCATGAATCATGAATCGAATCATGAATCAAATCATGAATCATGATTCGAACCATGAATCATGAATTGAATCATGAATTATGAAATGAGTCATGAATTGAATCATGAATCATGAATCGAATCATGAATCAGGAATCGAATCATAATTCATGAATCATGAATCATGAATTGAATCATGAATTGAATCATGAATCATGAATAGAATCATGAATCATGAAATGAATCATTAGTTTAATCATGAATCATGAATTGAATTATGAATCATGAAATGAATCATAATTTAATCATGAATCATGAATTGAATCATGAACCATGAATCATGAATCATGAATCGAATCATGAATCATGAATCATAAATTGAATCATGAATCATGAGTTAAATAATGAATCATGAATCGAATCATGAATCATGAATCGAATCATGAATCATGAATTGAATCATGAATCATGAATCGAATCATGAATCATGAATCGAATCAAGAATCATGAATTGAATCATGAATCATGAATTGAATCATGAATTATAAATCATGAATCATGAATTGAATCATAAATCATGAATCATGAATCATGAATTGAATCATGAATCATGATTTGAATCATGAATCATGAATTGAATCATGAATCGAATCATGAATCATGAATCAAATCATGAATCATGAATTGAATCATGAATTGAATCATGAATCATGAAATGAATCATGAATCATGAATCTAATCATGAATCATGAATTGAATCATGAATCATGAATTGAATCATGAATCATGAATCATGAATTGAATCATGAATTGAATCATGAATCATGAATCATGAAATGAATCATAAATCATGAATCGAATCATGAATCATGATTTGAATCATGAATCATGAATCATGAATTGAATCATGAATCAAATCATGAATCATGAATTGAATCATGAATCGAATCATGAATCATGAATTGAAAAATGAACCATGATCATGAATAATGAATCGAATCATGAATCATAAATCATGAATTGAATCATAAATTGTGAATCGAATCATGAATCATGAATTGAATAATGAATCATGAATCATGAATTGAATAATGAATCATGAATCATGAATTGAATCATGAATCATGAAATGAATCATGAATTGAATCATGAATTTAATCATGAATCATGAATCATGAATCATGAAATGAATCATGAATCATGAATTGAATCATGAATCATGATTTGAATCATGAATCATGAATCATGAATTGAATCAAGATTCATGAATCGAATCATGAATCATGAATCGAATCATGAATCATGAATTGAATCATGAATTGAATCATGAATCATGAATCGAATCATGAATCATGAATCGAATCATGAATCATGAATCAAATCATGAATCATGAATCGAACCATGAATCATGAATTGAATCATGAATTATGAAATGAGTCATGAATTGAATCATGAATCATAAATCGAATCATGAATCAGGAATCGAATCATAATTCATGAATCATGAATCATGAATTGAATCATGAATTGAATCATAATTCATGAATAGAATCATGAATCATGAAATGAATCATTAGTTTAATCATGAATCATGAATTGAATTATGAATCATGAAATGAATCATTAATTTAATCATGAATCATGAATTGAATCATGAACCATGAATCATGAATCATGAATCGAATCATGAATCATGAATCATAAATTGAATCATGAATCATGAGTTAAATAATGAATCATGAATCGAATCATGAATCATGAATCGAATCATGAATCATGAATCGAATCATGAATCATGAATCGAATCATGAATCATGAATCGAATCATGAATTGAATCATGAATTGAATCATGAATCATGAAATGAATCATGAATTTAATTATGAAATGAATCATAAATCATGAATTGAATCATGAATCTTGAATCATGAATCATTAATTGAATCATGAATCATGAATTATGAACTGAATCATGAATTAAATTATGAATCATGAAATGAATCATGAATCGAATCATGAATCATGAATCGAATCATGAATCATGAATCAAATCATGAATTGAATCATGAATTGAATCATGAATCATGAATTAAATCATGAATCATGAATCATGAATCATGAATCGAATCATGAATCATGAATCGAATCATAATTCATGAATCATGAATTGAATCATGAATCATGAATTAAATCATGATTAATGAATCATGAATCGAATCATGAATCATGAATCGAATCATGAATCATGAATCGAATCATGAATCATGAATCAAATCATGAATCATGAATCGAATCATGAATTAAATCATGAATCATAAAAAGAATCATGAATTGAATCATTAATTGAATCATGAATCATGAATTGAATCATGATCATAAAATGAATCATTAATTTAATCATGAATCATGAATTGAATTATGAATCATTAAATGAATCATTATTTAATCATGAATCATGAATTGAATCATGTACCATGAATCATGAATCATGAATTAAATTATGAATCATGAATCGTATCATGAATCATGTATCAAGAATTGAATGATGAATTGAATCATGAATCATGAATCATGAATTATGAATTGAATCAGAAATCATGAATCATGAACTGAATCATGAATCGAATCATGAATCATGAATCAAATCATGAATTGAATCATGAATCATGAATTAAATCATGAATCATGAATCATGAATCATAATTCGAATCATGAATCATGAATCGAATCATAATTCATGAATCATGAATTGAATCATGAATTGAATCATAAATCATGAATCATGAATCATGAATTGAATCATGAATCATGATTTAAATCATGAATCATGAATTGAATCATGAATCATGAATCGAATCATGAATCATGAATCAAATCATGAATCATGAATTGAATCATGAATTGAATCATGAATCATGAAATGAATCATGAATCATGAATCTAATCATGAATCATGAATTGAATCATGAATCATGAATTGAATCATGAATCATGAATCATGAATTGAATCATGAATCATGAATCGAATCATGAATCATGAATTGAATCATGAATCATGAATTGAATCATGAATCATGAATCATGAATTGAATCATGCATTGAATCATAAATCATGAATCATGAATCATGAATTGAATCATGAATCATGATTTGAATCATGAATCATGAATTGAATCATGAATCATGAATCGAATCATGAATCATGAATCAAATCATGAATCATGAATTGAATCATGAATCATGAAATGAATCATGAATCATGAATCTAATGATGAATCATGAATTGAATCATGAATCATGAATTGAATCATGAATCATGAATCATGAATTGAATCATGAATTGAATCATGAATCATGAATCATGAAATGAATCATAAATCATGAATTGAATCATGAATCATGATTTGAATCATGAATCATGAATCATGAATTGAATCATGAATCGAATCATGAATCATGAATTGAATCATGAATCGAATCATTAATCATGAATCATGAATTGAAAAATGAACCATGATCATGAATAATGAATCGAATCATGAATCATGAATCCTGAATTGAATCATGAATTGTGAATCGAATCATGAATCATGAATTGAATAATGAATCATGAATCATGAATTGAATCATGAATCATGAAATGAATCATGAATTGAATCATGAATTTAATCATGAATCATGAATCATGAAATGAATCATGAATCATGAATTGAATCATGAATCATGAATTGAATCAAGATTCATGAATCGAATCATGAATTATGAATCGAATCATGAATTGAATCATGAATTGAATCATGAATCATGAATCATGAATCGAATCATGAATCATGAATCGAATCATGAATCAAATCATGAATCATGAATCGAACCATGAATCATGAATTGAATCATGAATTATGAAATGAGTCATGAATTGAATCATGAATCATGAATCGAATCATGAATCAGGAATCGAATCATAATTCATGAATCATGAATCATGAATTGAATCATGAATTGAATCATGAATCATGAATAGAATCATGAATCATGAAATGAATCATTAGTTTAATCATGAATCATGAATTGAATTATGAATCATGAAATGAATCATTAATTTAATCATGAATCATGAATTGAATCATGAACCATGAATCATGAATTATGAATCGAATCATGAATCATGAATCATAAATTGAATCATGAATCATGAGCTAAATAATGAATCATGAATCGAATCATGAATCATGTATCAAATCATGAATAATGAATTTAATCATGAATCATGAATTGAATCATGAATCATGAATTGAATCATGAACCATGAATCATGAATCATGAATTGAATGATGAATCATGAATCAAATCATGAATTATTAATCATGAATTGAATCATAAATTGAATCACGAATCACGAATCGTGAATTAAATCATGAATCATGAATCATGAATCGAATCATGATTCTTGAATCATGAATCATGAATTGAATCATGAATCATGAATTAAATCATGAATCATGAATCGAATCATGAATCATGAATCGAATCATGAATTGAATCATGAATTGAATCATGAATCATTAAATGAATCATGAATTTAATTATGAAATGAATCATAAATCATGAATTGAATCATGAATCTTGAATCATGAATCATTAATTAAATCATAAATCATGAATCATGAACTGAATCATGAATTGAATTATGAATCATGAAATGAATCATGAATCGAATCATGAATCATGAATCAAATCATGAATCATGAATCGAATCATGAATCATGAATCGAATCATGAATTGAATCATGAATTGATACATGAATCATGAATTAAATCATGAATCATGAATCATGAATCGAATCATGAATCATGAATCAAATCATAATTCATGAATCATGAATTGAATCATGAATCATGAATTAAATCATGAATCATGAATCATGAATCATGAATCGAATCATGAATCATGAATCGAATCATGAATCATGAATCGAATCATGAATCATGAATTGAATCATGAATTGAATCATGAATCATGAAATAAATCATGAATCATGAATCGAATCATGAATTAAATCATGAATCATGAATTGAATCATGATCATAAAATGAATCATTAATTTAATCATGAATCATGAATTGAATTATGAATCATGAAATGAATCATTATTTAATCATGAATCATGAATTGAATCATGTACCATGAATCATGAATCATGAATTAAATTATGAATCGTATCATGAATCATGTATCAAGAATTGAATCATGAATTGAATCATGAATCATGAATCATGAATTATGAATTGAATCAGAAATCATGAATCATGAACTGAATCATGAATTGAATCATGAATCATAAAATGAATCATGAATCAAATCATGAATCATGAATTGAATCATGAATTGAATCATGAATCATGAATCGAATCATTAATCATGAATTGATTCATGAATCATGAATTGAATCATGAATCATGAATTATTAATCTAATCATGAATCATGAATTATGAATCATGAATTGAATCATGAATCATGAATCATGAATCATTAATCATGAATCATGAATCGAATCATGAATCATGAATTGAATCATGAATCATGAATTGAATCATGTATTGAATCATGAATCATGAATTGAATCATGAACCATGAATCATGAATCATGAATTGAATGATGAATCATGAATCAAATCATGAATTATTAATCATGAATTGAATCATAAATTGAATCACGAATCACGAATCGTGAATTAAATCATGAAACATGAATCATGAATCGAATCATGATTCTTGAATCATGAATCATGAATTGAATCATGAATCATGAATCATGAAATGAATCATGAATCATGAATCGAATCATGAATCATGAATTGAATCATGAATCATGAATCGAATCATGAATCATGAATCGAATCAAGAATCATGAATTGAATCATGAATCATGAATTGAATCATGAACCATGAATCATGAATCATGAATTGAATGATGAATCATGAATCAAATCATGAATTATTAATCATGAATTGAATCATAAATTGAATCACGAATCACGAATCGTGAATTAAATCATGAATCATGAATCATGAATCGAATCATGATTCTTGAATCATGAATCATGAATTGAATCATGAATCATGAATCATGAAATGAATCATGAATCATGAATCGAATCATGAATCATGAATTGAATCATGAATCATGAATCGAATCATGAATCATGAATCGAATCAAGAATCATGAATTGAATCATGAATCATGAATTGAATCATGAATCATGAATCATGAATCATGAATTGAATCATGAATTGAATCATAAATCATGAATCATGAATCATGAATTGAATCATGAATCATGATTTGAATCATGAATCATGAATTGAATCATGAATCATGAATCGAATCATGAATCATGAATCAAATCATGAATCATTAATTAAATCATGAATCATGAATTGAATCATGAATCATGAATTGAATCATGAATCATGAATTGAATCATGAATCATGAATTGAATCATGAATCATGAATTGAATCATGAATCATGAATTGAATCATGAATCATGAATCATGAATCATGAATCATGAATCATGAATCATGAATTGAATCATGAATTGAATCATGAATCATGAATTGAATCATGAATCATGAATCATGAATCATGAATTGAATCATGAATCATAAATCATGAATCATGAATCATGAATCGAATCATGAATAAGGAATTGAATCATGAATCATGAATCATGAATCATGAATCGAATCATGAATCATGAATCGTGAATTGAATCATGAATCATGAACTGAATCATGAATTGAATCATGAATAATGAATCATGAAATGAATCTTGAATCATGAATTGTCTCATGAATCAAATCATGAATCATGAATCGAATCATGAATCATGAATTGAATCATGAATCATGAATTGAATCATGAAATGAATCATGAATCGAATCATGAATCATGAATCGAATCATGAATCATGAATCGAATCATGAATCATGAATTGTATCATGAATCATAAATCATGAATTGAATCATGAATCATGAATCGAATCATGAATCATGAATTAAATCATGAATCTTGAATCGAATCATGAATCATGAATCGAATCATGAATCATGAATTGAATCATGAATCATGAATCATAAAATGAATCATGAATTTAATCATGAAATGAATTATGAATCATTAATAGAATCATGAATCATGAATCTTAATTTGAATCATATATCATGAATCTTGAATCGAATCATGAATCGAATCATGAATCATGAATCGAATCATGAATTATGAATCATGAATCATGAAATGAATCATGAATCATAAATTGAATCATGAATCATGAATTTAATCATGAAATGAATTATGAATCATTATTGAATCATGATTAATGAATGATGAATCTTAATTTGAATCATAAATCATGAATCATGAATTGAATCATGAATCATGAACTGAATCATGAATTGAAATAATGAATCATGAATCATGAAATGAATCATGAATCATAAACTGAATCATGAATCATGAATCGAATCATGAATCATGAATCGAATCATGAATCATGAATTGAATCATGAATCATGAATTGAATCATTAAATGAATCATGAATTGAACCATGAATCATGAATCGAATCATGAATCATGAATTGAATCATTAAATGAATCATGAATTGAATCATGAATCATGAATCGAATCATGAATCGAATCATGAATTGAATCATGAATTAAATCATTAATCATGAATCATGAAATGAATCATAAATTGAATCATGAAATTAATCATGAATCATGAATTGAATCATGAACCATGAATCATGACTCATGAATTGAATGATGAATCATGAATCAAATCATGAATTATTAATCATGAATTGAATCATAAATTGAATCACGAATCACGAATCGTGAATTAAATCATGAATCATGAATCATGAATCGAATCATGATTCTTGAATCATGAATCATGAATTGAATCATGAATCATGAATCATGAAATGAATCATGAATCATGAATCGAATCATGAATCATGAATTGAATCATGAATCATGAATCGAATCATGAATCATGAATCGAATCAAGAATCATGAATTGAATCATGAATCATGAATTGAATCATGAATCATGAATCATGAATCATGAATTGAATCATGAATTGAATCATAAATCATGAATCATGAATCATGAATTGAATCATGAATCATGATTTGAATCATGAATCATGAATTGAATCATGAATCATGAATCGAATCATGAATCATGAATCAAATCATGAATCATTAATTAAATCATGAATCATGAAATGAATCATGAAATGAATCATGAATCATGAATTGAATCATGAATCATGAATTGAATCATGAATCATGAATTGAATCATGAATCATGAATTGAATCATGAATCATGAATCATGAATTGAATCATGAATCATGAATCATGAATCATGAATCATGAATTGAATCATGAATCATAAATCATGAATCATGAATCATGAATCGAATCATGAATAAGGAATTGAATCATGAATCATGAATCATGAATCATGAATCGAATCATGAATCATGAATCGTGAATTGAATCATGAATCATGAACTGAATCATGAATTGAATCATGAATCATGAATCATGAAATGAATCTTGAATCATGAATTGTCTCATGAATCAAATCATGAATCATGAATCGAATCATGAATCATGAATTGAATCATGAATAATGAATTGAATCATGAAATGAATCATGAATCGAATCATGAATCATGAATCGAATCATGAATCATGAATTGAATCATGAATCATAAATCATGAATTGAATCATGAATCATGAATCGAATCATGAATCATAATTTAAATCATGAATCTTGAATCGAATCATGAATCATGAATCGAATCATGAATCATGAATTGAATCATGAATCATGAATCATAAAATGAATCATGAATTTAATCATGAAATGAATTATGAATCATTAATTGAATCATGAATCATGAATCTTAATTTGAATCATATATCATGAATCTTGAATCGAATCATGAATCGAATCATGAATCATGAATCGAATCATGAATTATGAATCATGAATCATGAAATGAATCATGAATCATAAATTGAATCATGAATGATGAATTTAATCATGAAATGAATTATGAATCATTATTGAATCATGATTAATGAATCATGAATCTTAATTTGAATCATAAATCATGAATCATGAATTGAATCATGAATCATGAACTGAATCATGAATTGAATCATGAATCATGAATCATGAAATGAATCATGAATCATAAATTGAATCATGAATCATGAATCATGAAATGAATCATGAATCATAAATTGAATCATGAATCATGAATCGAATCATGAATCGAATCATGAATCATGAATTGAATCATTAATCATGAATTGAATCATTAAATAAATCATGAATTGAATCATGAATCATGAATCGAATCATGAATCATGAATTGAATCATGAAATGAATCATGAATTGAATCATGAATCATGAATCGAATCATGAATCATGAATTGAATCATGAATTAAATCATTAATCATGAATCATGAAATGAATTATGAATTGAATCATGAAATTAATCATGAATCATGAATTTAATCATAAATCATTAATAATGAAATTGAATCTTGAATCATGAACTAAATCAAGAATTGAATCATGAATCATGAATCAAATCATGAATCATGAATCAAATCATGAATCAAGAATCATGAATCAAATCATGAATCATGAATCATGAATTGAATCATAAATCATGAATCATGAATCATGAATTGAATCATGAATCATGAAACGAATCATGAATCATGAATTGAATCATGATTTATGAATCGAATCATGAATCATGAATCGAATCCTGAATCCTGAATCATGAATTGAATCATGAATCATGAATGGAATCATGAATTGAATAATGAAGCATGAAATGAATCATGAATCATGAATTGAATCATGAATTGAATCATGAATCATGAATCAAATCATGAATCATGAATTGAATCATGAATCATGAATCATGAATCGTGAATTGAATCATGAATTGAATCATGAATCATGAATCATGAATCATGAATCATGAATTGAATCATGAATCATGAATTGAATCATGAATCATGATTTGAATCATGAATAATGATTCGAATCATGAATCATGAATCGAATCATGATTCATGAATTGAATCATGAATTGAATCATGAATAATTAATCATAATTTGAATCATGAATCATGAATCGAAACATGAATCATGAATTGAATCATGAATCATGAATTGAATCATGAATTATGAATTATGAATCTAATCATGAATCATGAATCATGAATTCAATCATGAATCATGAATTCAATCATGAATTCAATCATGAATCATGAATCGTATCATGAATAAGGAATTGAATCATGAATCATTAATCATGAATCGTGAATTGAATCATAAATCATGAACTGAATCATGAATTGAATCATGAATCATGAAATTAATCATGAATCATGAATTGAATCATGAAATGAATCATGAATTGAATTATGAAATGATTCATGAATTGAATCATGAATCATAAATCAAATCATGAATCATGAATTGAATCATGAATCATGAATCATGAATCATGAATTGAATCATGAATCATGAATCATGAATTGAATCATGAATCATGAATCGAATCATGAATCATGAATTGAATCATGAATCATGAATCGAATCATGAATCATGAATCAAATCATGAATCATGAATTGAATCATAAGTGATAAATCATAAATCATGAATTGAATCATGAATCATGAAACAAATCATGAATCATGAATTGAATCATGATTTATGAATCGAATCATGAATCATGAATCGTATCATGAATTATGAATCATGAATTGAATCATGAATCATGAATAGAATCATGAATCATGAATTGAATCATGAATCATGAATTGAATCATGAATCATGAATTGAATCATGAATTGAATCATTAATCATGAGTCATGAATTGAATCATAATTCATGATTTAAATTATGAATCATGAATCATGAATTGAATCATAAATCATGAATCGAATTATGAATCATGATTTAAATCATGAATCTTGAATCGAATCATGAATCATGAATTGAATCATGAATCATGAATCATGAAATGAATCATGAATCTTAATTTGAATCATAAATCATGAATCATGAATTGAATCATGAATCATGAACTGAATCATGAATTGAATTATGAATCATGAATCATGAAATGAATCATGAATCATGAATTGAATCATGAATCATGAATCATGAAATGAAGTCAATTAATTAATTAATTCAATCATGAATTGAATCATGAATCATGAATTGAATCTTTAAATGAATCCTGAATTGAATCATGAATCATGCATCGAATCATGAATCATGAATTGAATCATGAATCAAGAATCATGAATCATGAATTGAATCATGAATCATGAATCGAATCATGAATCAAGAATCAAATCATGAATCATGAATTGAATCATGAATCATGAATGGAATCATGAATTGAATCATGAATCATGAATCATGAAACGAATCATGAATTGAATAATGAATCATGAAATGAATCATGAATCATGAATTGAATCATGAATCATGAATTGAATCTTTAAATGAATCATGAATTGAATCATGAATCATGCATCGAATCATGAATCATGAATTGAATCATGAATCAAGAATCATGAATCATGAATCATGAATTTAATCATGAATCATGAATCGAATCATGAATCATGAATCAAATCATGAATCATGAATTGAATCATGAATCATGAATCGAATCATGAATTGAATCATGAATCATGAATCATGAATCGAAACATGAATTGAATAATGAATCATGAAATGAATCATGAATCATGAATTGAATCATGAATCATGAATCGAATCATGAATCATGAATCGAATCATGAATCATGAATTAAATCATGAATCATGAATTAAATCATGAATTGAATCATGAATCATGAATTAAATCATGAATCATGAATTAAATCATGATTTGAATCATGAATCATGAATTGAATCATGAATCATGAATCGATTCATGAATCATGAATCGAATCATAAATCATGAATTGAATCATGAATTGAATCATGAATCATGAATCATTAAATGATTCATGAATCATAAATCGAATCATGAATTATGAATTGAATCATGAATTGAATCATGAATCATGAATCATGAATTGAATCATGAATTGAATCATGAATCATGAATCATGAATTGAATCATGAATCATAAATAATGAATAATAAATCGAATCATGAATCATGAATCATGAATTGAATCATGAATCATGAATTGAATCATGAATCATGAATTCAATCATGAATTGAATCATGAATCATGAATCGAATCATGAATAAGGAATTGAATCATGAATCATGAATCATGAATCATAAATCGAATCATGAATCATGAATCGTGAATTGAATCATGAATCATTAACTGAATCATGAATTGAATCATGAATCATGAATCATGAAATGAATCTTGAATCATGAATTGTATCATGAATTGAATCATGAATCATGAATCGAATCATGAATAATGAATTCAATCATGAATCATGAATTGAATCATGAAATGAATCATGAATTGAATCATGAATCATGAATCGAATCATGAATCATGAATAATGAATTGAATCATAAATCATGAATCATGAATTGAATCATGAATCGAATCATGAATCATGAATTAAATCATGAATCTTGAATCGAATCATGAATCATGAATCGAATCATGAATCATGAATTGAATCATGAATCATGAATCATAAAATGAATCATGAATTTAATCATGAAATGAATTATGAATCATTAACTGAATCATGAATCATGAATCTTAATTTGAATCATAAATCATAAATCATGAATTGAATCATGAATCATGAACTGAATCATGAATTGAATCATGAATCATGAATCGAATCATGAATCATGAATTGAATCATGAATCATGAAATGAATCATGAATTGAATCATGAATTGAATCATGAATCATGAATTGAATCATAAATCATGAATTAAGAATCTAATCATGAATCATGAATCATGAATTGAATCATGAATCATGAATCATTAATCATGAATCATGAATCGAATCATGAATCATGAATCATGAATCGAATCATGAATCATGAATCATAAAATGAATCATGAATTGAATCATGAAATTAATTATGAATTATAAATTGAATCATGAATCATGAATCATGAATCTTAATTTTAATAATAAATCATGAATCATGAATTGAATCATGAATCATGAACTGAATCATGAATTGAATCATGAAATTAATTATGAATTATTAATTGAATCATGAATCATGAATCATGAATCTTAATTTTAATAATAAATCATGAATCATGAATTGAATCATGAATCATGAACTGAATCATGAATTGAATCATAAATCTTGAATCATGAAATGAATCTTGAATCATGAAATGAATCATGAATCATGAATCATGAAATGAATTCAATTAATTAATTAATTAAATCATGAATTGAATCATGAATCATGAATTGAATCATTAAATGAATCATGAATTGAATCATGAATCATGAATCGAATCATGAATCATGAATTGAATCATGAATCATGAATCGAATCATGAATCATGAATCAAATCATGAATCATGAATCATGAATTGAATCATAAATGATAAATCATAAATCATGAATTGAATCATGAATCATGAAACAAATCATGAATCATGAATTGAATCATGATTTATGAATCGAATCATGAATCATGAATCGTATCATAAATTATGAATCATGAATTGAATCATGAATCATGAATGGAATCATGAATTATGAATTGAATCATGAATCATGAATTGAATCATGAATCATGAATTGAATCATGAATCATGAATTGAATCATGAATTGAATCATTAATCATGAGTCATGAATTGAATCATAATTCATGATTTAAATCATGAATCATGAATCATGAATTGAATCATAAATTATGAATCGAATTATGAATCATGATTTAAATCATGAATCTTGAATCGAATCATGAATCATGAATTGAATCATGAATCATGAATCATGAAATGAATCATGAATCTTAATTTGAATCATAAATCATGAATCATGAATTGAATCATAAATCATGAACTGAATCATGAATTGAATCATGAATCATGAATCATGAATCATGAATTGAATCATGAATCATGAATCATGAAATGAATTCAATTAATTAATTAATTCAATCATGAATTGAATCATGAATCATGAATTGAATCTTTAAATGAATCATGAATTGAATCATGAATCATGCATCGAATCATGAATCATGAATTGAATCATGAATCAAGAATCAT
Organism: Mixophyes fleayi; assembly: GCF_038048845.1. Taxonomy (NCBI): domain Eukaryota; kingdom Metazoa; phylum Chordata; class Amphibia; order Anura; family Limnodynastidae; genus Mixophyes; species Mixophyes fleayi. The sequence goes on from NW_027445998.1 coordinate 21,111, forward strand.
GAATCATGAATCATGAAATGAATCATGAATCATGAATCGAATCATGAATCAAGAATCAAATCATGAATCATGAATTGAATCATGAATCATGAATGGAATCATGAATTGAATCATGAATCATGAATCGAATCATGAATTGAATAATGAATCATGAAATGAATCATGAATCATGAATTGAATCATGAATCATGAATTGAATCTTTAAATGAATCATGAATTGAATCATGAATCATGCATCGAATCATGAATCATGAATTGAATCATGAATCAAGAATCATGAATCATGAATCATGAATTGAATCATGAATCATGAATCGAATCATGAATCAAGAATCAAATCATGAATCATGAATTGAATCATGAATCATGAATGGAATCATGAATTGAATCATGAATCATGAATCATGAATCGAATCATGAATTGAATAATGAATCATGAAATGAATCATGAATCATGCATTGAATCATGAATCATGAATTGAATCTTTAAATGAATCATGAATCAAATCATGAATCATGAATTGAATCATGAATCATGAATCGAATCATGAATTGAATCATGAATCATGAATCATGAATCGAATCATGAATTGAATAATGAATCATGAAATGAATCATGAATTGAATCATGAATCATGAATCGAATCATGAATCATGAATCGAATCATGAATCATGAATTAAATCATGAATCATGAATTAAATCATGAATTGAATCATGAATCATGAATTGAATCATGAATCATGATTTGAATACTGAATCATGAATTGAATCATGAATCATGAATCGATTCATGAATCATGAATCGAATCATAAATCATGAATTGAATCATGAATTGAATCATGAATCATGAATCATGAAATGAATCATGAATCATGAATCGAATCATGAATCATGAATTGAATCATGAATTGAATCATGAATCATGAATCATGAATTGAATCATGAATCATAAATCATGAATCATAAATCGAATCATGAATCATGAATTGAATCATGAATCATGAATTGAATCATGAATCATGAATTGAATCATGAATCATGAATTCAATTATGAATTGAATCATGAATCATGAATCGAATCATGAATAAGGAATTGAATCATGAATCATGAATCATGAATCATGAATCGAATCATGAATCATGAATCGTGAATTGAATCATGAATCATTAACTGAATCATGAATTGAATCATGAATCATGAATCATGAAATGAATCTTGAATCATGAATTGTATCATGAATTGAATCATGAATCATGAATCGAATCATGAATCATGAATTCAATCATGAATCATGAATTGAATCATGAATCATGAATAATGAATTGAATCATGAATCATGAATTGAATCATGAATCATGAATAATGAATTGAATCATGAATCATGAATCATGAATTGAATCATGAATCGAATCATGAATCATGCATTAAATTATGAATCTTGAATCGAATCATGAATCATGAATCGAATCATGAATCATGAATTGAATCATGAATCATGAATCATAAAATGAATCATGAATTTAATCATGAAATGAATTATGAATCATTAACTGAATCATGAATCATGAATCTTAATTTGAATCATATATCATGAATCTTGAATCGAATCATGAATCGAATCATGAATCATGAATTGAATCATGAATTATGAATCATGAATCATGAAATGAATCATGAATCATAAATTGAATCATGAATGATGAATTTAATCATGAAATGAATTATGAATCATTATTGAATCATGATTAATGAATCATGAATCTTAATTTGAATCATAAATCATAAATCATGAATTGAATCATGAATCATGAACTGAATCATGAATTGAATCATGAATTATGAATCATGAAATGAATCATGAATCATAAATTGAATCATGAATCATGAATCATGAAATGAATCATGAATCATAAATTGAATCATGAATCATGAATCGAATCATGAATCATGAATCGAATCATGAATCATGAATTGAATCATGAATCATGAATTGAATCATTAAATGAATCATGAATTGAATCATGAATCATGAATCGAATCATGAATCATGAATTGAATCATTAAATGAATCATGAATTGAATCATGAATCATGAATCGAATCATGAATCATGAATTGAATTATGAATTAAATCATTAATCATGAATCATGAAATGAATCATGAATTGAATCATGAAATTAATCATGAATCATGAATTGAATCATAAATCATTATAAATGAAATTGAATCTTGAATCATGAACTAAATCATAAATTGAATCATGAATCATGAATCATGAATCAAATCATGAATCATGAATCAAATCATGAATCAAGAATCATGAATCAAATCATGAATCATGAATCATGAATTGAATCATAAATCATGAATCATGAATCATGAATTGAATCATGAATCATGAATTGAATCATGATTTATGAATCGAATCATGAATTATGAATCGAATCCTGAATCCTGAATCATGATTTGAATCATGAATCATGAATGGAATCATGAATTGAATAATGAATCATGAAATAAATCATGAATCATGAATTGAATCATGAATCGAATCATGAATCATGAATCAAATCATGAATCATGAATTGAATCATGAATCATGAATCATGAAACGTGAATTGAATAATGAATTGAATCATGAATCATGAATCATGAATCATGAATCATGAATTGAATCATGAATCATGATTTGAATCATGAATCATGAATCGAATCATGAATCATGAATTGAATCATGATTCATGAATTGAATCATGAATTGAATCATGAATCATTAATCATGAATTGAATCATGAATCATGAATCGAAACATGAATCATGAATTGAATCATGAATCATGAATTGAATCATGAATCATGAATTCAATCATGAATTCAATCATGAATCATGAATCGAATCATGAATAAGGAATTTAATCATGAATCATTAATCATGAATCGTGAATTAAATCATAAATCATGAACTGAATCATGAATTGAATCATGAATCATGAAATTAATCATGAATCATGAATTGAATCATGAAATGAATCATGAATTGAATCATGAATCATGAATCAAATCATGAATCATGAATTGAATCATGAATCATGAATCAGGAATCATGAATTGAATCATGAATCATGAATCATGAATCGAATCATGAATCATGAATCGTGAATTGAATCATGAATCATTAACTGAATCATGAATTGAATCATAAATCATGAATCATGAAATGAATCTTGAATCATGAATTGTATCATGAATTGAATCATGAATCATGAATCGAATCATGAATCATGAATTCAATCATGAATCATGAATTGAATCATGAAATGAATCATGAATTGAATCATGAATCATGAATCGAATCATGAATCATGAATAATGAATTGAATCATGAATCATGAATCATGCATTCAATCATGAATCATGAATTGAATCATGAAATGAATCATGAATTGAATAATGAATCATGAATCGAATCATGAATCATGAATAATGAATTGAATCATGAATCGAATCATGAATCATGAATTAAATCATGAATCTTGAATCGAATCATGAATCATGAATCGAATCATGAATCATGAATTTAATCATGAATCATGAATCATAAAATGAATCATGAATTTAATCATGAAATGAATTATGAATCATTAACTGAATCATGAATCATGAATCTTAATTTAAATCATATATCATGAATCTTGAATCGAATCATGAATCGAATCATAAATCATGAATCGAATCATGAATTATGAATCATGAATCATGAAATGAATCATGAATCATAAATTGAATCATGAATCATGAATTTAATCATGAAATGAATTATGAATCATTATTGAATCATGATTAATGAATCATGAATCTTAATTTGAATCATAAATCATGAATCATGAATTGAATCATGAATCATGAACTGAATCATGAATTGAATCATGAATCATGAATCATGAAATGAATCATGAATTGAATCATGAATCATGAATCATGAAATGAATCATGAATCATAAATTGAATCATGAATCATGAATCATGAAATGAATCATAAATCATAAATTGAATCATGAATCATGAATCATGAAATGAATCATGAATCATAAATTGAATCATGAATCATGAATCGAATCATGAATCATGAATCGAATCATGAATCATGAATCGAATCATGAATCATGAATTGAATCATTAAATGAATCATGAATTGAATCATGAATCATGAATCAAATCATGAATCATGAATTGAATCATTAAATGAATCATGAATTGAATCATGAATCATGAATCATAAAATGAATCATGAATTTAATCATGAAATGAATTATGAATCATTAACTGAATCATGAATCATGAATCTTAATTTGAATCATATATCATGAATCTTGAATCGAATCATGAATCGAATCATGAATCATGAATCGAATCATGAATTATGAATCATGAATCATGAATCATAAATTGAATCATGAATCATGAATCAAATCATGAATCATGAATTGAATCATGAATTGAATCATGAATCATGAATCATGAAATGAATCATGAATCATAAATTGAATCATGAATCATGAATCATGAAATGAATCATGAATCATAAATTGAATCATGAATCATGAATCGAATCATGAATCATGAATTGAATCATGAATCATGAATTGAATCATTAAATGAATCATGAATTGAATCATGAATCATGAATCAAATCATGAATCATGAATTGAATCATTAAATGAATCATGAATTGAATCATGAATCATGAATTGAATCATGAATTAAATCATTAATCATGAATCATGAAATGAATCATGAAATGAATCATGAATCATGAATTGAATCATAAATCATTAATAATGAAATTGAATCTTGAATCATGAACTAAATCATGAATTGAATCATGAATCATGAATCATAAATCAAATCATGAATCATGAATCAAATCATGAATCAAGAATCATGAATCAAATCATGAATCATGAATCATGAATTGAATCATAAATCATGAATCATGAATTGAATCATGAATCATGAAACGAATCATGAATCATGAATTGAATCATGATTTATGAATTGAATAATGAATCATGAATCGAATCCTGAATCCTGAATCATGAATTAAATCATGAATCATGAATGGAATCATGAATTGAATAATGAATCATGAAATGAATCATGAATCATGAATCATGAATTGAATCATGAATCGAATCATGAATCATGAATCAAATCATGAATCATGAATTGAATCATGAATCATGAATCATGAATCGTGAATTGAATCATGAATTGAATCATGAATCATGAATCATGAATCATGAATTGAATCATGAATCATGAATTGAATCATGAATCATGATTTGAATCATGAATCATGAATCGAATCATGAATCATGAATCGAATCATGATTCATGAATTGAATCATGAATTGAATCATGAATCATTAATCATGAATTGAATCATGAATCATGAATCGAAACATGAATCATGAATTGAATCATGAATCATGAATTGAATCATGAATTATGAATTATGAATCTAATCATGAATCATGAATCATGAATTGAATCATGAATCATGAATTCAATCATGAATTCAATCATGAATCATGAATCGAATCATGAATAAGGAATTGAATCATGAATCATTAATCATGAATCGTGAATTGAATCATAAATCATGAACTGAATCATGAATTGAATCATGAATCATGAAATTAATCATGAATCATGAATTGAATCATTAAATGAATCATGAATTGAATCATGAATCATGAATCAAATCATGAATCATGAATTGAATCATGAATCATGAATTGAATCATGAATCATGAATCATGAATTGAATCATGAATCATGAATCGAATCATGAATCATGAATTAAATCATGAATCTTGAATCGAATCATGAATCATGAATCGAATCATGAATCATGAATTGAATCATGAAATAAATCATTAATTGAATCATGAATCATGAATCGAATCATGAATCATGAATTGAATCATGAATCGAATCATGAATCATGAATTGAATCATGAATCATGAAATGAATCATGAATTGAATCATGAATTGAATCATGAATCATGAATTGAATCATAAATCATGAATTAAGAATCTAATCATGAATCATGAATCATGAATTGAATCATGAATCGAATCATGAATCATGAATCATAAAATGAATCATGAATTGAATCATGAAATTAATTATGAATTATTAATTGAATCATGAATCATGAATCTTAATTTGAATAATAAATCATGAATCATGAATTGAATCATGAATCATGAACTGAATCATGAATTGAATCATGAATCTTGAATCATGAAATGAATCATGAATCATGAATTGAATCATGAATCATGAATCATGAAATGAATTCAATTAATTAATTAATTAAATCATGAATTGAATCATGAATCATGAATTGAATCATTAAATGAATCATGAATTGAATCATGAATCATGAATCGAATCATGAATCATGCATTGAATCATGAATCATGAATCATGAATTGAATCATAAATGATAAATCATAAATCATGAATTGAATCATGAATCATGAAACAAATCATGAATCATGAATTGAATCATGATTTATGAATCGAATCATGAATCATGAATCATATCATGAATTATGAATCATGAATTGAATCATGAATCATGAATGGAATCATGAATCATGAATTGAATCATGAATCATGAATTGAATCATGAATCATGAATTGAATCATGAATTGAATCATTAATCATGAGTCATGAATTGAATCATAATTCATGATTTAAATCATGAATCATGAATCATGAATTGAATCATAAATCATGAATCGAATTATGAATCATGATTTAAATCATGAATCTTGAATCGAATCATGAATCATGAATTGAATCATGAATCATGAAATGAATCATGAATCTTAATTTGAATCATAAATCATGAATCATGAATTGAATCATGAATCATGAATTGAATCATGAATCATGAATCATGAAATGAATCATGAATCATGAATTGAATCATGAATCATGAATCATGAAATGAATTCAATTAATTAATTAATTCAATCATGAATTGAATCATGAATCATGAATTGAATCTTTAAATGAATCATGAATTGAATCATGAATCATGCATCAAATCATGAATCATGAATTGAATCATGAATCAAGAATCATGAATCATGAATCATGAATCATGAATCGAATCATGAATCATGAATCAAATCATGAATCATAAATTGAATCATGAATCATGAATGGAATCATGAATTGAATCATGAATCATGAATCATGAATCGAATCATGAATTGAATAATGAATCATGAAATGAATCATGAATCATGAATTGAATCATGAATCATGAATTAAACCTTTAAATTAATCATGAATTGAATCATGAATCATGCATCGAATCATGAATCATGAATTGAATCATGAATCAAGAATCATGAATCATGAATCCTGAATTGAATCATGAATCATGAATCGAATCATGAATCATGAATCAAATCATGAATCATGAATCGAATCATGAATCATGAATCAAATCATGAATCATGAATCATGAATTGAATCATGAATCATGAATCGAATCATGAATTGAATCATGAATCATGAATCATGAATCGATTCATGAATTGAATAATGAATCATGAAATGAATCATGAATCATGAATTGAATCATGAATCATGAATCGAATCATGAATCATGAATCGAATCATGAATCATGAATTAAATCATGAATTAAATCATGAATTGAATCATGAATCATGAATTGAATCATGAATCATGATTTGAATCATGAATCATGAATTGAATCATGAATCATGAATCGAATCATAAATCATGAATTGAATCATGAATTGAATAATGAATCATTAATCATGAAATGAATCATGAATCATGAATCGAATCATGAATCATGAATTGAATCATGAATTGAATAATGATTTATGAATCATGAATTGAATCATGAATCATGAATTGAATCATGAATCATGAATTCAATCATGAATTGAATCATGAATCATGAATTGAATCATGAATTAAATCATGAATCATGAAATGAATCATGAATTGAATCATTAATTGAATCATGAATCATGAATTGAATCATGAAATGAATCATTAATTGAATAATGAATCATGAATTGAATCATGAACCATAAATCATGATTCATGAATTGAATCATGAATCATGAATCGAATCATGAATCATTAATCATGAATTGAATCATGGATTGAATAACGAATCATGAATCATGAATTAAATCATGAATCATGAATCGAATTATGATTCATGAATCATGAATCATGAATTGAATCATGAATCATGAATCATGAATTGAATCATGAATCATGAATCATGAAATGAATCATGAATCATGAATTGAATCATGAATCATGAATTATAAAATGAATTCAATTAATTAATTAATTCAATCATGAATTGAATCATGAATCATGAATTGAATCATGAATCATGAATTGAATCATGAAATGAATCATGAATTGAATCATAATTCATGAATCAAATCATGAATCATGAATTGAATCATGAATCATGAATCAAGAATTGAATCATGAATCATGAATCATGAATTGAATCATGAATCATGAATCAAATCATGAATCATGAATTAAATCATGAATCTTGAATCAAATCATGAATCATGAATCGAATCATGAATCATGAATTGAATCATGAATCATGAATCATAAAATGAATCATGAATTTAATCATGAAATGAATTATGAATCATTAATTGAATCATGAATCATGAACTGAATCATTAATTGAATCATGAATCATGAAATGAATCATGAATCATGAATTGAATCATGAATCATGAATCGAATCATGAATCATGAATTGAATCATGAATCATGAATTGAATCATGAAATAAATCATTATTTGAATCATGAATCATGAATCGAATCATGAATCATGAATTGAATCATGAATCATGAAATGAATCATGAATTGAATCATGAATCATGAATTGAATCATAAATCATGAATTAAGAATCTAATCATGAATCATAAATCCTGAATTGAATCATGAATTATGAATCATGAATCATGAATCATGAATCGAATCATGAATCATGAATCATGAATTGAATCATGAATCATGAATCGAATCATGAATTAAATCATGAATCATGAAATGAATCATTAATTGAATCATTAATTGAATCATGAATCATGAATTGAATCATGAAATGAATCATTAATTGAATAATGAATCATGAATTGAATCATGAACCATAAATCATGATTCATGAATTGAATCATGAATCATGAATCGAATCATGAATCATTAATCATGAATTGAATCATGGATTGAATAACGAATCATGAATCATGAATTAAATCATGAATCATGAATCGAATTATGATTCATGAATCATGAATCATGAATTGAATCATGAATCATGAATTAAATCATGAATCATGAATCGAATCATGAATCATGAATTAAATCATGAATCTTGAATCAAATCATGAATCATGAATCGAATCATGAATCATGAATTGAATCATGAATCATGAATTGAATCATGAATCATGAATCGAATCATGAATCATGAATTGAATCATGAATTGAATCATGAATCATGAATCATGAAAGGAATCATGAATTAAATCATGAAATAAATCATGAATTATGAATTGAATCATGAATCATGAATTGAATCATAAATTGAATCATGAATCATGAATCATAAAATGAATCATGAATCATGAATTGAATCATGAATCATGAATTGAATCAAGAATCATGAAATGAATCATGAATTGAATCAAGAATCATGGAATGAATTATGAAATGAATCATAAATCATGAATTGAATCATGAATCATGAATTGAATCATGAATCATGAATCATGAATTGAATCATGAATCATGAAATGAATCATGAATTGAATCATGATTCATGAATCATGAAATGAAACATGAAATGAATCATGAATCATGAATTGAATCATGAATTGAATCATGAATCATGAATCATGAAATGAATCATGAATCATGAATTGAATCATAAATTGAATTAATGAATCAAATCATGAATCATGAATTATGAATTAAATCATGAATCATGAATCATGAATTGTATTTTGAATCATGAAATGAATCATGAATTGAATCAGGAATTGAATCATGAATCGAATCATGAATCATGAATTATGAATTGTATTATGAATCATGAAATGAATCATGAATTAAATCATGAATCATGAATCGAATCATGATTCATGAATCATGAATCATGAATAATGAATTAAATCATGTATCATGAATAATGAATTGAATCATGAATCATGAATCATGAAACGAATCATGAATCATGAATCAAATCATGAATCATAAAATGAATCATGAATTGAGTCATGAATTGAAATATGAATCGAATCATGAATTGAATCATGAATCGAATCATGAATCATGAATTATGAATTAAATCATGAATCATGAATCGAATTATGAATCATGAATTAAATCACGAATCATGAATGAATCATGAATCATGAATCATGAATTAAATCATGAATCATCAATCAAGAATCGAATCATGAATCATGAATCATGAATTAAATCATGAATCATGAATCATGATTCAAATCATGAATCATGAATCGAATCATGAATCATGAATCGAATCATGAATCATAAATCATAAATCATAAATCATGAATTAAATAAATCATGAATCGAACCATGAATCATGAATCGAATCATGAATCGAATCATGAATTGAATCATGAATTGAATCATGAATCATGAATCATGAATTGAATCATGAATCATGAATCATGAAATGAATCATGAATCATGAATTGAATCATGAATCATGAATTATAAAATGAATTCAATTAATTAATTAATTCAATCATGAATTGAATCATGAATCATGAATTGAATCATGAATCATGAATTGAATCATGAAATGAATCATGAATTGAATCATAATTCATGAATCAAATCATGAATCATGAATTGAATCATGAATCATGAATCAAGAATTAATTCATGAATCATGAATCATGAATTGAATCATGAATCATGAATCAAATCATGAATCATGAATTAAATCATGAATCTTGAATCAAATCATGAATCATGAATCGAATCATGAATCATGAATTGAATCATGAATCATGAATCATAAAATGAATCATGAATTTAATCATGAAATGAATTATGAATCATTAATTGAATCATGAATCATGAACTGAATCATTAATTGAATCATGAATCATGAAATGAATCATGAATCATGAATTGAATCATGAATCATGAATCGAATCATGAATCATGAATTGAATCATGAATCATGAATTGAATCATGAAATAAATCATTATTTGAATCATGAATCATGAATCGAATCATGAATCATGAATTGAATCATGAATCATGAAATGAATCATGAATTGAATCATGAATCATGAATTGAATCATAAATCATGAATTAAGAATCTAATCATGAATCATAAATCATGAATTGAATCATGAATCATGAATCATGAATCATGAATCATGAATCATGAATCATGAATCATGAATCGAATCATGAATCATAAATCATAAATCATAAATCATGAATTAAATAAATCATGAATCGAATCATGAATCATGAATCGAATCATGAATCGAATCATGAATTGAATCATGAATTAAATCATGAATCATGAATCATGAAATGAATCTTGAATTTAATCATGAAATGAATCATGAATCATGAATTGAATAATGAATCTTGAATCATGAATCATGAACTGAATCATGAATCATGAATTGAATAATGAATCATGAATTGAATCATGAATGATGAAATGAATCATGAATTGAATCATGAATTGAATCATGAATCATGATTCAATTCATGAATCATGAATCATGAATTGAATCATGAATTGAATCATGAATCGAATCATGAATCATGAATTATGAATTAAATCATGAATCATGAATCATGAATTGTTTTATGAATCATGAAATGAATCATGAATTGAATCATGAATTGAATAATGAATCATGAATCTTGAATTGAATCATGAATGATGAAATGAATCATGAATTGAATCATGAATTGAATCATGAATTATGAATTGAATCAAGAATTGAATCCTTAATTGAATCATGAATCGAATCATGAATCATGAATTATGAATTAAATCATGAATCATGAATTATAAATTGTATTATGAATCATGAAATGAATCATGAATTGAATCATAAATTGAATCATGAACCGAATCATGAATCATGAATTATGAATTAAATCATGAATCATGAATCATTAATTGTATTATGAATCATGAAATAAATAATGAATTAAATCATGAATCATGATTTGAATCATGCATCATGAATTAAATCATGAATCATGAATAATGAATTGAATCATGAATTATGAATCATGAAACGAATCATGAATCATAAAATGAATCATGAATTGAATCATGAATCGAATCATGAATCATGAATTATGAATTAAATCATGAATTGAATCATGAATTGAATTATGAATCGAATCATGAATTGAATCATGAATCGAAAATATGAATCATGAATTATGAATTAAATCATGAATCATGAATCGAATTATGAATCATAAATTGAATCACGAATCATGAATCGAATCATGAATCATGAATCATGAATCGAATCATGAATCATGAATCATGAATTGAATCATGAATCATGAATTAAGTAATAAATCATGAATCGAATCATGAATCATGAATCGAATCATGAATCATGAATCGAATCATGAATTGAATCATGAATTGAATCATGAATCATGAATTGAATCATGAATCGAATCATGAATCATGAATTGAATCATGAATCGAATCATGAATCATGAATCGAATCATGAATTAAATCTGGAATCATAAAAATAATCATGAATTGAATCATTAATTGAATCATGAATCATGAATTGAATCATGAATCATGAAATGAATCATTAATTTAATCATGAATCATGAATTGAATCATGAACAATGAATTATAAATCATGAATTGAATTATGAATCATGAATCGAATCATGAATCATGAAACGAATCATGACTCATGAATCGAATCATGAATCGAATCATGAATCATGAATTGAATCATGAATTGAATCATGAATCAGGAATCATGAAAAGAATCATGAATCGTGAATCGAATCATGAATCATGAATCGAATCATGAATCATGAATCGAATCATGAATCATGAATTCGATCATGAATCATGAAATGAATCATGAATTGAATCATGAATTGAATCATAAATCATGAATCAAATCATGAATCATGAATTGAATCATGAATCATGAATTGAATCATAAATTATAAATTAAGAATCTAATCATGACTCATGAATCATGAATCATGAATTCAATCATGAATCATGAATTGAATCATGAATTTAATCATGAATCATGAATCGAATCATGAATTAAATAATGAATCATGAAATGAATTAATGAATTGAATCATTAATTGAATCATGAATCATGAATTGAATCATGAAATGAATCAATAATTGAATCATGAATCATGAATTGAATCATGAACCATGAATCATGATTCATGAATTGAATCATTAATCATGAATCGTGAATTAAATCATGAATCATGAATCGAATTATGATTCATGAATCATGAATCATGAATTGAATCATGAATAATGAATCATGAATTAAATCATGAATCATGAATTGAATCATGAATCATGAATTAAATCATGAATCTTGAATCGAATCATGAATCATGAATCGAATCATGAATCATGAATTGAATCATGAATTGAATCACGAATCATGAATCATGAATTGAATCATTAATTGAATCATGAATCATGAATCATGAATCTTAATTTGAATCATAAATCATGAATCATGAATTGAATCATGAATCATGAACTGAATCATGAATTGAATCATAAATCATGAATCATGAATCATGAAATGAATCATGAATCATGAATTGAATCATGAATCATGAATCATGAAATGAATTCAATTAATTTATTAATTCTATCATGAATTGAATCATGAATCATGAATTAGGAATTAAATCATGAATCATGAATTGTATTATGAATCATGAAATGAATCATGAATTGAATCATGAATTGAATCATGAATCGAATCATGAATCATGAATTATGAATTAAATCATGAATCATGAATCATGAATTGTATTATGATTCATGAAATGAATAATGAATTAAATCACGAATCATGAATTGAATCATGCATCATGAATTAAATCATGAATCATGAATAATGAATCGAATCATGATTCATGAATCATGAATCATGAATTGAATCATGATTCATGAATAATGAATTAAATCATGTATCATGAATCATGAATTGAATCATGAATCATGAAAAATGAAATGAATCATGAATCATGAATCGAATCATGAATCATAAAATGAATCATGAATTGAATCATGAATTGAAATATGAATCGAATCATGAATTGAATCATGAATCGAATCATGAATCATGAATTATGAATTAAATCATGAATTGAATCATGAATCGAATCATGAATTGAATCATGAATCGAATCATGAATTATGAATTAAATCATGAATCATGAATCGAATTATGAATCATGAATTGAATAACGAATCATGAATCGAATCATGAATCATGAATCATGAATTAAATCATGAATCATGAATCATGAATCAAATCATGAATCATGAATCATGAATTAAATCATGAATCATGAAACGAATCATGAATCATGAATCGAATCATGAATCATGAATCGAATCATGAATCATGAATCGAATCATGAATCATGAATCATGAATTTAATCATAAATCATGAATTAAGCAATAAATCATGAATCGAATCATGAATCATGAATCGAATCATGAATCATGAATCGAATCATGAATTGAATCATGAATTGAATCATGAATCATGCATTTAATCATGAAAAGAATCATGAATTGTGAATCATGAATTGAATCATGAATCATGAATCATGAATCGAATCATGAATCATGAATCGAATCATGAATCATGAAATGAATCATGAATTGAATCAGGAATCATGAATCGAATCATGAATCATGAATCGAATCATGAATTAAATCATGAATCATAAAAAGAATCATGAATTGAATCATTAATTGAATCATGAATCATGAAATGAATCATAAATTTAATCATGAATCATGAATTGAATCATGAACCATGAATCATGTATCATGAATTGAATTATGAATCATGAATCGAATCATGAATCATGAAATGAATCATGAAACGAATCATGAATCATGAATCGAATCATGAATCATGAATTGAATCATGAATTATGAATCATGAATCAAATCATGAATCATGAAATGAATCATGAAACCAATCATGAATCATGAATCGAATCATGAATCATGAATTGAATCATGAATTGAATCATGAATCATGAATCATGAAATGAATCATGAATCGTGAATCGAATCATGAATCATGAATCGAATCATGAATCATGAATCGAATCATGAATCATAAATTGAATCATGAATCATGAATTGAATCATGAATTGAATCATGAATCATGAAATGAATCATGAATTTAATCATGAAATGAATTATGAATCATAAATTGAATCATGAATCATGAATCATGAATCTTAATTTGAATCATAAATCATGAATCATGAATTTAATCATGAATCATGAACTGAATCATGAATTGAATCATGAATCATGAATCATGAAATGAATCATGAATCATGAACTGAATCATAATTCATGAAATGAATTCTATTAATTAATTAATTCAATCATGAATTGAATCATGAATCATAAATTGAATCATGAATCATGAATTGAATCATTAAATGAATCATGAATTGTAACATGAATCATGAATCAAATCATGAATCATGAATCATGAATTGAATCATGAATCATGAATCGAATCATGAATCATGAATCAAATCATGAATCATGAATCATGAATTGAATCATGAATCATGAATTGAATCATTAAATGAATCATGAATTGTAACATGAATCATGAATCAAATCATGAATCATGAATCATGAATTGAATCATGAATCATGAATCGAATCATGAATCATGAATCAAATCATGAATCATGAATCATGAATTGAATCATAAATCATAAATCATGAATCGAATCATGAATCATGAAACGAATCATGAATCATGAATCGAATCATGAATCATGAATCAAATCATGAATCATGAATCATGAATTGAATCATAAATCATAAATCATGAATCATGAATTGAATCATGAATCATGAAATGAATCATGAATCATGAATGGAATCATAAATCATGAATCGAATCATGAATCATGAATCGACTCATGAATCATGAATTGAATCATGAATTGAATAATGAATCATGAAATGAATCATGAATTGAATCATGAATCATGATTTGAATCATGAATCATGAATTATGAATTGTATCATAAATCATGAATCGAATTATGAATCATGATTTAAATCATGAATCTTGAATTGAATCATGAATCATGAATCGAATCATGAATCATGAATCGAATCATGAATCATGAATTGAATCATGAATTGAATCATGAATCATGAATCATGAACTGAATCATGAATTGAATCATGAAATTAATTATGAATTATTAATTGAATCATGAATCATGAATCATGAATCTTAATTTGAATAATAAATCATGAATCATGAATTGAATCATGAATCATGAACTGAATCATGAATTGAATCATGAATCTTGAATCATTAAATAAATCATGAATCATGAATTGAATCATGAATCATGAATCATGATATGAATTCAATTAATTAATTAATTAAATCATGAATTGAATCATGAATCATGAATTGAATCATTAAATTAATCATGAATTGAATCATGAATCATGAATCGAATCATGAATCATGAATTGAATCATGAATAATGAATCGAATCATGAATCATGAATCAAATCATGAATCATGAATCATGAATTGAATCATAAATCATGAATTGAATCATGAATCATGAAACAAATCATGAATCATGAATTGAATCATGATTTATGAATCGAATCATGAATCATGAATTGAATCATGAATCATGAATTGAATCATGAATCATGAATGGAATCATGAATCATGAATTGAATCATGAATCATGAATTGAATCATGAATCATGAATTGAATCATGAATTGAATCATGAATCATGAGTCATGAATTGAATCATAATTCATGATTTGAATCATGAATCATGAATCATGAATTAAATCATAAATCATGAATCAAATTATGAATCATGATTTAAATCATGAATCTTGAATCGAATCATGAATCATGAATTGAATCATGAATTGAATCATGAATCATGAATCATGAAATGAATCATGAATCTTAATTTGAATCATAAATCATGAATCATGAATTAAATAATGAATCATGAACTGAATCATGAATTGAATCATGAATCATGAATCATGAAATGAATCATGAATCATGAATTGAATCATGAATCATGAATCATGAAATGAATTCAATTAATTAATTAATTCAATCATGAATTGAATCATGAATCATGAATTGAATCTTTAAATGAATCATGAATTGAATCATGAATCATGCATCGAATCATGAATCATGAATTGAATCATGAATCAAGAATCATGAATCATGAATCATGAATCATGAATTGAATCATGAATCATGAATTGAATCATGAATCATGAATCAAATCATGAATCATGAATTGAATCATGAATCATGAATGGAATCATGAATCATGAATCGAATCATGAATTGAATCATGAATCATGAATCATGAATCGAATCATGAATTGAATAATGAATCATGAAATGAATCATGAATTGAATCATGAATCATGAATCAAATCATGAATCATGAATTGAATCATGAATCATGAATTGAATCATGAATTGAATCATGAATCATGAATTGAATCATGAATCATGAATCATAAATTAAATCATGAATCATGAATCGAATCATGAATCATGAATTAAATCATGAATCTTGAATCGAATCATAAATCATGAATCGAATCATGAATCATGAATTGAATCATAAATTGAATCATGAATCATGAAATGAATCATGAATTGAATCATGAATCATGAATCATGAAATGAATCATGAATCATGAATCATGAATTCAATTAATTAATTAATTCAATCATGAATTGAATCATGAATCGTAAATTGAATCATGAATCATGAATTGAATCATTAAATGAATCATGAATTGTATCATGAATCATGAATCAAATCATGAATCATGAATCATGAATCGAATCATGAATCATGAATTGAATCATGAATCATGAATCAAATCATGAATCATGAATTGAATCATAAATCATAAATCATGAATCATGAATTGAATCATGAATGATGAAACGAATCATGAATCATGAATCGAATCATGAATCATGAATCAAATCATGAATCATGAATCATGAATTGAATCATAAATCATAAATCATGAATCATGAATTGAATCATGAATCATGAAATGAATCATGAATCGTGAATTGAATCATGATTTATGAATCGAATCATGAATCATGAATCGAATCATGAATCATGAATCATGAATTGAATCATGAATCATGAATGGAATCATAAATCATGAATCGAATCATGAATCATGAATCAAATTATGAATCATGAATTGAATCATGAATTGAATAATGAATCATGAAATGAATCATGAATTGAATCATGAATTATGATTTGAATCATGAATCATGAATCATGAATTGTATCATAAATCATAAATCGAATAATGAATCATGATTTAAATCATGAATCTTGAATCGAATCATGAATCATGAATCGAATCATGAATCAAGAATCGAATCATGAAGCATGAATTGAATCATGAATTGAATCATGAATCATGAATCATGAACTGAATCATGAATTGAATCATGAAATTAATTATGAATTATTAATTGAATCATGAATCATGAATCATGAATCTTAATTTGAATAATAAATCATGAATCATGAATTGAATCATGAATCATGAACTGAATCATGAATTGAATCATGAATCATGAACTGAATCATGAATTGAATCATGAATCATGAATCATGATATGAATTCAATTAATTAATTAATTAAATCATGAATTGAATCATGAATCATGAATTGAATCATTAAATGAATCATGAATTGAATCATGAATCATGAATCGAATCATGAATCATGAATTGAATCATGAATCATGAATCGAATCATGAATCATGAATCAAATCATGAATCATGAATTGAATCATAAATGATAAATCATAAATCATGAATTGAATCATGAATCATGAAACAAATCATGAATCATGAATTGAATCATGATTTATGAATCAAATCATGAATCATGAATCGAATCATGAATTATGAATCATGAATTGAATCATGAATCATGAATGGAATCATGAATCATGAATTGAATCATGAATCATGAATTGAATCATGAATCATGAATTGAATCATGAATTGAATCATGAATCATGAGTCATGAATTGAATCATAATTCATGATTTGAATCATGAATCATGAATCATGAATTGAATCATAAATCATGAATCGAATTATGAATCATGATTTAGATCATGAATCTTGAATCAAATCATGAATCATGAATTGAATCATGAATTGAATCATGAATCATGAATCATGAAATGAATCATGATTCTTAATTTGAATCATAAATCATGAATCATGAATTGAATCATGAATCATGAACTGAATCATGAATTGAATCATGAATCATGAAATGAATCATGAATTGAATCATGAATCATGAATCATGAAATGAATTCAATTAATTAATTAATTCAATCATGAATTGAATCATGAATCATGAATTGAATCTTTAAATGAATCATGAATTGAATCATGAATCATGCATCGAATCATGAATCATGAATTGAATCATGAATCAAGAATCATGAATCATGAATCATGAATTGAATCATGAATCATGAATCGAATCATGAATCATGAATCAAATCATGAATCATGAATTGAATCATTAATCATGAATGGAATCATGAATCATGAATCGAATCATGAATCATGAATTGAATCATTAATCATGAATGGAATCATGAATCATGAATCGAATCATGAATTGAATCATGAATCATGAATCATGAATCATGAATCATGAATCGAATCATGAATTGAATAATGAATCATGAAATGAATCATGAATTGAATCATGAATCATGAATCGAATCATGAATCATGAATCGAATCATGAATCATGAATTGAATCATGAATCATGAATCATGAATTGAATCATGAATTGAATCATGAATCATGAATTGAATCATGAATCATGATTTGAATCATGAATCATGAATTGAATCATGAATCATGAATCGATTCATGAATCATGAATCGAATCATAAATCATGAATTGAATCATGAATTGAATCATGAATCATGAATCATGAAATGAATCATGAATCATGAATCGAATCATGAATCATGAATTGAATCATGAATTGAATCATGAATCATGAATTGAATTATGAATCATAAATCATAAATCATGAATCGAATCATGAATCATTCAATCATGAATTGAATCATGAATCATGAATTCAATCATGAATCATGAATTCAATCATGAATTGAATCATGAATCATGAATAGAATCATGAATAAGGAATTGAATCATGAATCATGAATCATGAATCATGAATCGAATCATGAATCATGAATCATGAAATTAATCTTGAATCATGAATTGTATCATGAATTGAATCATGAATCATAAATCGAATCATGAATCATGAATTCAATCATGAATCATGAATTGAATCATGAAATGAATCATGAATTGAATCATGAATCTTGAATCGAATCATGAATCATGAATAATGAATTGAATCATGAATCATGAATCATGAATTGAATCATGAATCGAATCATGAATCATGAATTAAATCATGAATCTTGAATCGAATCATGAATCATGAATCGAATCATGAATCATGAATTGAATCATGAATCATGAATCATAAAATAATTCATGAATTTAATCATGAAATGAATTATGAATCATTAATTGAATCATGAATCATGAATCTTAATTTGAATCATATATCATGAATCTTGAATCGAATCATGAATCGAATCATGAATCATGAATCGAATCATGAATCATGAATCATGAATCATGAAATGAATCATGAATCATAAATTGAAACATGAATCATGAATTTAATCATGAAATGAATTATGAATCATTATTGAATCATGATTAATGAATCATGAATCTTAATTTGAATCATAAATCATGAATCATGAATTGAATCATGAATAATGAACTGAATCATGAATTGAATCATGAATCATGAATCATGAAATGAATCATGAATCATAAATTGAATCATGAATCATGAATCATGAATCATGAAATGAATCATGAATCATAAATTGAATCATGAATCATGAATCGAATCGGGAATCATGAATCGAATCATGAATCATGAATTGAATTATGAATCATGAATTGAATCATTAAATGAATCATGAATTGAATCATGAATTGAATAATGAATCATGAAATGAATCATGAATTGAATCATGAATTATGATTTGAATCATGAATCATGAATTGTATCATAAATCATAAATCGAATAATGAATCATGATTTAAATCATGAATCTTGAATCGAATCATGAATCATGAATCGAATCATGAATCAAGAATCGAATCATGAAGCATGAATTGAATCATGAATTGAATCATGAATCATGAATCATGAACTGAATCATGAATTGAATCATGAAATTAATTATGAATTATTAATTGAATCATGAATCATGAATCATGAATCTTAATTTGAATAATAAATCATGAATCATGAATTTAATCATGAATCATGAACTGAATCATGAATTGAATCATGAATCATGAACTGAATCATGAATTGAATCATGAATCATGAATCATGATATGAATTCAATTAATTAATTAATTAAATCATGAATTGAATCATGAATCATGAATTGAATCATTAAATGAATCATGAATTGAATCATGAATCATGAATCGAATCATGAATCATGAATTGAATCATGAATCATGAATCGAATCATGAATCATGAATCAAATCATGAATCATGAATTGAATCATAAATGATAAATCATAAATCATGAATTGAATCATGAATCATGAAACAAATCATGAATCATGAATTGAATCATGATTTATGAATCAAATCATGAATCATGAATCGAATCATGAATTATGAATCATGAATTGAATCATGAATCATGAATGGAATCATGAATCATGAATTGAATCATGAATCATGAATTGAATCATGAATCATGAATTGAATCATGAATTGAATCATGAATCATGAGTCATGAATTGAATCATAATTCATGATTTGAATCATGAATCATGAATCATGAATTGAATCATAAATCATGAATCGAATTATGAATCATGATTTAGATCATGAATCTTGAATCGAATCATGAATCATGAATTGAATCATGAATTGAATCATGAATCATGAATCATGAAATGAATCATGAATCTTAATTTGAATCATAAATCATGAATCATGAATTGAATCATGAATCATGAACTGAATCATGAATTGAATCATGAATCATGAAATGAATCATGAATTGAATCATGAATCATGAATCATGAAATGAATTCAATTAATTAATTAATTCAATCATGAATTGAATCATGAATCATGCATTGAATCTTTAAATGAATCATGAATTGAATCATGAATCATGCATCGAATCATGAATCATGAATTGAATCATGAATCAAGAATCATGAATCATGAATCATGAATTGAATCATGAATCATGAATCGAATCATGAATCATGAATCAAATCATGAATCATGAATTGAATCATTAATCATGAATGGAATCATGAATCATGAATCGAATCATGAATCATGAATTGAATCATTAATCATGAATGGAATCATGAATCATGAATCGAATCATGAATTGAATCATGAATCATGAATCATGAATCATGAATCATGAATCGAATCATGAATTGAATAATGAATCATGAAATGAATCATGAATTGAATCATGAATCATGAATCGAATCATGAATCATGAATCGAATCATGAATCATGAATTGAATCATGAATCATGAATCATGAATTGAATCATGAATTGAATCATGAATCATGAATTGAATCATGAATCATGATTTGAATCATGAATCATGAATTGAATCATGAATCATGAATCGATTCATGAATCATGAATCGAATCATAAATCATGAATTGAATCATGAATTGAATCATGAATCATGAATCATGAAATGAATCATGAATCATGAATCGAATCATGAATCATGAATTGAATCATGAATTGAATCATGAATCATGAATTGAATTATGAATCATAAATCATAAATCATGAATCGAATCATGAATCATTCAATCATGAATTGAATTATGAATCATGAATTGAATCATTAAATGAATCATGAATTGAATCATGAATCATGAATCGAATCATGAATCATGAATTGAATAATGAATTAAATCATTAATCATGAATCATGAAATGAATCATGAATTGAATCATGAAATTAATCATGAATCATGAATTGAATCATAAATCATTAATAATGAAATTGAATCTTGAATCATGAACTAAATCATGAATTGAATCATAAATCATGAATCATGAATCATGAATTGAATCATGAATCATGAAACAAATCATGAATCATGATTTGAATCATGATTTATGAATCAAATCATGAATCATGAATCGAATCCTGAATCCTGAATCATGAATTGAATCATGGATCATGAATGGAATCATGAATTGAATAATGAATCATGAAATGAATCATGAATCATGAATTGAATCATGAATCGAATCATGAATCATGAATCAAATCATGAATCATGAATCATGAATTAAATCATGAATTGAATCATGAATCATGAATTGAATCATGAATCATGATTTGAATCATGAATCATGAATCGAATCATGAATCATGAATCGAATCATGATTCATGAATTGAATCATGAATTGAATCATGAATCATTAATCATGAATTGAATCATGAATCATGAATCGAAACATGAATCATGAATTGAATCATGAATCATGAATTGAATCATGAATCATGAATTATTAATCTAATAATGAATCACGAATCATGAATTGAATCATGAATCATGAATTGAATCATGAATCATGAATAGAATCATGAATTGAATCATGAATCATGAATCGAATCATGAATAAGGAATTGAATCATGAATCATGAATCATTAATCATGAATCGTGAATTGAATCATAAATCATGAACTGAATCATGAATTGAATCATGAATCATGAAATTAATCATGAATCATGAATTGAATCATGAAATGAATCATGAATTGAATCATGAATCATGAATCAAATCATGAATCATGAATTGAATCATGAATCATGAATCATGAATCATGAATTGAATCATGAATCATGAATCATGAATTGAATCATGAATCATGAATCGAATCATGAATCATGAATTAAATCATGAATCTTGAATCGAATCATGAATCATGAATCGAATCATGAATCATGAATTGAATCATGAATCATGAATCATAAAATGAATCATGAATTTAATCATGAAATGAATTATGAATCATTAATTGAATCATGAATCATGAACTGAATCATTAATTGAATCATGAATCATGAATCATGAAATGAATCTTGAATCATGAATTGAATCATGAATCATGAATCGAATCATGAATCATGAATTGAATCATGAATCATGAATTGAATCATGAAATAAATCATTAATTGAATCATGAATCATGAATCGAATCATGAATCATGAATCGAATCATGAATCATGAATTGAATCATGAATCATGAAATGAATCATGAATTGAATCATGAATCATGCATTGAATCATAAATCATGAATTAAGAATCTAATCATGAATCATGAATCATTAATTGAATCATGAATCATGAATCATGAATCATGAATCATGAATCGAATCATGAATCATGAATCATGAATCGAATCATGAATCATGAATCATGAATTGAATCATAAATCATGAATTGAATCATGAATCATGAAATGAATCATGAATTGAATCATTAATTGAATCATGAATCATGAATTGAATCATGAAATGAATCATTAATTGAATCATGAATCATGAATTGAATCATGAATCATGAATGGAATCATAAATCATGAATCGAATCATGAATCATGAATCAAATTATGAATCATGAATTGAATCATGAATTGAATAATGAATCATGAAATGAATCATGAATTGAATCATGTATTATGATTTGAATCATGAATCATGAATCATGAATTGTATCATAAATCATAAATCGAATAATGAATCATGATTTAAATCATGAATCTTGAATCGAATCATGAATCATGAATCGAATCATGAATCATGAATCGAATCATGAAGCATGAATTGAATCATGAATTGAATCATGAATCATGAATCATGAACTGAATCATGAATTGAATCATGAAATTAATTATGAATTATTAATTGAATCATGAATCATGAATCATGAATCTTAATTTGAATAATAAATCATGAATCATGAATTGAATCATGAATCATGAACTGAATCATGAATTGAATCATGAATCATGAACTGAATCATGAATTGAATCATGAATCATGAATCATGATATGAATTCAATTAATTAATTAATTAAATCATGAATTGAATCATGAATCATGAATTGAATCATTAAATGAATCATGAATTGAATCATGAATCATGAATCGAATCATGAATCATGAATTGAATCATGAATCATGAATCGAATCATGAATCATGAATCAAATCATGAATCATGAATTGAATCATAAATGATAAATCATAAATCATGAATTGAATCATGAATCATGAAACAAATCATGAATCATGAATTGAATCATGATTTATGAATCAAATCATGAATCATGAATCGAATCATGAATTATGAATCATGAATTGAATCATGAATCATGATAGGAATCATGAATCATGAATTGAATCATGAATCATGAATTGAATCATGAATCATGAATTGAATCATGAATTGAATCATGAATCATGAGTCATGAATTGAATCATAATTCATGATTTGAATCATGAATCATGAATCATGAATTGAATCATAAATCATGAATCGAATTATGAATCATGATTAAGATCATGAATCTTGAATCGAATCATGAATCATGAATTAAATCATGAATTGAATCATGAATCATGAATCATGAAATGAATCATGAATCTTAATTTGAATCATAAATCATGAATCATGAATTGAATCATGAATCATGAACTGAATCATGAATTGAATCATGAATCATGAATCATGAAATGAATCATGAATTGAATCATGAATCATGAATCATGAAATGAATTCAATTAATTAATTAATTCAATCATGAATTGAATCATGAATCATGAATTGAATCTTTAAATGAATCATGAATTGAATCATGAATCATGCATCGAATCATGAATCATGAATTGAATCATGAATCAAGAATCATGAATCATGAATCATGAATTGAATCATGAATCATGAATCGAATCATGAATCATGAATCAAATCATGAATCATGAATTGAATCATTAATCATGAATGGAATCATGAATCATGAATCGAATCATGAATCATGAATTGAATCATTAATCATGAATGGAATCATGAATCATGAATCGAATCATGAATTGAATCATGAATCATGAGTCATGAATCATGAATCATGAATCGAATCATGAATTGAATAATGAATCATGAAATGAATCATGAATTGAATCATGAATCATGAATCGAATCATGAATCATGAATCGAATCATGAATCATGAATTGAATCATGAATCATGAATCATGAATTGAATCATGAATTGAATCATGAATCATGAATTGAATCATGAATCATGATTTGAATCATGAATCATGAATTGAATCATGAATCATGAATCGATTCATGAATCATGAATCGAATCATAAATCATGAATTGAATCATGAATTGAATCATGAATCATGAATCATGAAATGAATCATGAATCATGAATCGAATCATGAATCATGAATTGAATCATGAATTGAATCATGAATCATGAATTGAATTATGAATCATAAATCATAAATCATGAATCGAATCATGAATCATTCAATCATAAATTGAATCATGAATCATGAATTCAATCATGAATCATGAATTCAATCATGAATTGAATCATGAATCATGAATAGAATCATGAATAAGGAATTGAATCATGAATCATGAATCATGAATCATGAATCGAATCATGAATCATGAATCATGAAATTAATCTTGAATCATGAATTGTATCATGAATTGACATCATGAATCATAAATCGAATCATGAATCATGAATTCAATCATGAATCATGAATTGAATCATGAAATGAATCATGAATTGAATCATGAATCTTGAATCGAATCATGAATCATGAATAATGAATTGAATCATGAATCATGAATCATGAATTGAATCATGAATCGAATCATGAATCATGAATTAAATCATGAATCTTGAATCGAATCATGAATCATGAATCGAATCATGAATTATGAATTGAATCATGAATCATGAATCATAAAATAATTCATGAATTTAATCATGAAATGAATTATGAATCATTAATTGAATCATGAATCATGAATCTTAATTTGAATCATATATCATGAATCTTGAATCGAATCATGAATCGAATCATGAATCATGAATCGAATCATGAATCATGAATCATGAATCATGAAATGAATCATGAATCATAAATTGAAAACATGAATCATGAATTTAATCATGAAATGAATTATGAATCATTATTGAATCATGATTAATGAATCATGAATCTTAATTTGAATCATAAATCATGAATCATGAATTGAATCATGAATAATGAACTGAATCATGAATTGAATCATGAATCATGAATCATGAAATGAATCATGAATCATAAATTGAATCATGAATCATGAATCATGAATCATGAAATGAATCATGAATCATAAATTGAATCATGAAATCATGAATCGAATCGGGAATCATGAATCGAATCATGAATCATGAATTGAATTATGAATCATGAATTGAATCATTAAATGAATCATGAATTGAATCATGAATCATGAATCGAATCATGAATCATGAATTAAATAATGAATTAAATCATTAATCATTGAATCATGAAATAAATCATGAATTGAATCATGAAATTAATCATGAATCATGAATTGAATCATAAATCATTAATAATGAAATTGAATCTTGAATCATGAACTAAATCATGAATTGAATTATGAATCATGAATCATGAATCAAATCATGAATCATGAATCAAATCATGAATCAAGGAATCATGAATCAAATCATGAATCATGAATCATGAATTGAATCATAAATCATGAATCATGAATCATGAATTGAATCATGAATCATGAAACAAATCATGAATCATGATTTGAATCATGATTTATGAATCAAATCATGAATCATGAATCGAATCCTGAATCCTGAATCATGAATTGAATCATGGATCATGAATGGAATCATGAATTGAATAATGAATCATGAAATGAATCATGAATCATGAATTGAATCATGAATCGAATCATGAATCATGAATCGAATCATGAATCATGAATCAAATCATGAATCATGAATTGAATGATGAATCATGAATCATGAATCATGAATTAATCATGAATTGAATCATGAATCATGAATTGAATCATGAATCATGATTTGAATCATGAATCATGAATCGAATCATGAATCATGAATCGAATCATGATTCATGAATTGAATCATGAATTGAATCATGAATCATTAATCATGAATTGAATCATGAATCATGAATCGAAACATGAATCATGAATTGAATCATGAATCATGAATTGAATCATGAATCATGAATTATTAATCTAATAATGAAATCACGAATCATGAATTGAATCATGAATCATGAATTGAATCATGAATCATGAATAGAATCATGAATTGAATCATGAATCATGAATCGAATCATGAATAAGGAATTGAATCATGAATCATGAATCATTAATCATGAATCGTGAATTGAATCATAAATCATGAACTGAATCATGAATTGAATCATAAATCATGAAATTAATCATGAATCATGAATTGAATCATGAATCATTAATCAAATCATGAATCATGAATTGAATCATGAATCATGAATCATGAATCATGAATTGAATCATGAATCATGAATCAAATCATGAATCATGAATTGAATGATGAATCATGAATCATGAATCATGAATTAAATCATGAATTGAATCATGAATCATGAATTGAATCATGAATCATGATTTGAATCATGAATCATGAATCGAATCATGAATCATGAATCGAATCATGATTCATGAATTGAATCATGAATTGAATCATGAATCATTAATCATGAATTGAATCATGAATCATGAATCGGAAACATGAATCATGAATTGAATCATGAATCATGAATTGAATCATGAATCATGAATTATTAATCTAATAATGAATCACGAATCATGAATTGAATCATGAATCATGAATTGAATCATGAATCATGAATAGAATCATGAATTGAATCATGAATCATGAATCGAATCATGAATAAGGAATTGAATCATGAATCATGAATCATTAATCATGAATCGTGAATTGAATCATAAATCATGAACTGAATCATGAATTGAATCATGAATCATGAAATTAATCATGAATCATGAATTGAATCATGAATCATTAATCAAATCATGAATCATGAATTGAATCATGAATCATGAATCATGAATCATGAATTGAATCATGAATCATGAATCATGAATTGAATCATGAATCATGAATCGAATCATGAATCATGAATTTAAATCATGAATCTTGAATCGAATCATGAATCATGAATCGAATCATGAATCATGAAATTGAATCATGAATCATGAATCATAAAATGAATCATGAATTTAATCATGAAATGAATTATGAATCATTAATTGAATCATGAATCATGAACTGAATCATTAATTGAATCATGAATCATGAATCATGAAATGAATCTTGAATCATGAATTGAATCATGAATCATGAATCGAATCATGAATCATGAATTGAATCATGAATCATGAATTGAATCATGAAATAAATCATTAATTGAATCATGAATCATGATCGAATCATGAATCATGAATCGAATCATGAATCATGAATTGAATCATGAATCATGAAATGAATCATGAATTGAATCATGAATCATGCATTGAATCATAAATCATGAATTAAGAATCTAATCATGAATCATGAATCATGAATTGAATCATGAATCATGAATCATGAATCATGAATCATGAATCGAATCATGAATCATGAATCATGAATCGAATCATGAATCATGAATCATGAATTGAATCATGAATCATGAATTGAATCATGAATCATGAAATGAATCATGAATTGAATCATTAATTGAATCATGAATCATGAATTGAATCATGAAATGAATCATTAATTGAATCATGAATCATGAATTGAATCATGAACCATAAATCATAATTCATGAATTGAATCATGAATCATGAATCGAATCATGAATCATTAATCATGAATTGAATCATGGATTGAATAACGAATCATGAATCATGAATTAAATCATGAATTGAATCATTTATTGAATAACGAATCATGAATCATGAATTAAATCATGAATCATGAATCGAATTATGATTCATGAATCATGAATCATGAATTGAATCATGAATCATGAATCGTGAATTAAATCATGAATCATGAATCGAATCATGAATCATGAATTAAATCATGAATCTTGAATCGAATCATGAATCATGAATCGAATCATGAATCATGAATTGAATCATGAATTGAATCATGAATCATGAATCATGAAATGAATCATGAATCATGAATTGAATCATGAATCATGAATTATGAAATGAATTCAATTAATTAATTAATTCAATCATGAATTGAATCACGAATCATGAATTGAATCATGAATCATGAATTGAATCATGAAATGAATCATGAATTGAATCATGATCATGAATCGAATCATGAATCATGAATCAAATCATGAATCATGAATTGAATCATGAATCATGAATCATGAATCGAATCATGAATCATGAATTGAATCATGAATCATAAAATGAATCATGAATTTAATCATGAAATGAATTATGAATCATTAATTGAATCATGAATCATGAACTGAATCATTAATTGAGTCACGAATCATGAATAATGAAATGAATCATGAATTATGAATGGAATCATGAATCATGAATCGAATCATGAATCATGAATCGAATCATGAATCATGAATTGAATCATGAATCATGAATTGAATCATGAAATAAATCATTAATTGAATCATGAATCATGAATCAAATCATGAATCATGAATTGAATCATGAATCATGAAATGAATCATGAATTGAATCATGAATTGAATCATGAATCATGAATTGAATCATAAATCATGAATTATGAATCTAATCATGAATCATGATTCATGAATTGAATCATGAATCATGAATCGAATCATGAATCATTAATCATGAATTGAATCATGGATTGAATAACGAATCATGAATCATGAATTAAATCATGAATCATAAATCGAATTATGATTCATGAATCATGAATCATGAATTGAATAACGAATCATGAATCATGAATTAAATCATGAATCATGAATCGAATCATGAATCATGAATTAAATCATGAATCTTGAATCGAATCATGAATCATGAATCTAATCATGAATCATGAATTGAATCATGAATTGAATCATGAATCATGAATCATGAAATGAATCATGAATCATGAATTGAATCATGAATCATGAATTATGAAATGAATTCAATTAATTAATTAATTCAATCATGAATTGAATCATGAATCATGAATTGAATCATGAATCATGAATTGAAACATTAAATGAATCATGAATTGAATCATGAATCATGAATCGAATCATAAATCATGAATTGAATCATGAATCATGAATCTTGAATTATGAATCCATGAATCATGAATCAAATCATGAATCATGAATCATGAATCGACATCATGAATCATGAATCATGAATCGAATCATGAATCATGAATTGAATCATGAATCATGAATCTTGAATCATGAATCATGAATCATGAATCAAATCATGAATCATGAATCATGAATTGAATCATGAATCGAATCATGAATCATGAATCATGAATCTTGAATCATGAATCATTAATCAAATCATGAATCTTGAATCATGAATTGAATCATGAATCATGAATCGAATCATGAATCATGAATCAAATCATGATTCATGAATAAGGAATTGAATCATGAATCATGAATCATGAATCATGAATTGAATCATGAATCATTAACTGAATCATGAATTGAATCATGAATCATGAATCATGAAATGAATCTTGAATCATGAATTGTATCATGAATCGAATCATGAATCATGAATCGAATCATGAATCATGAATTGAATCATGAATCATGAATTGAATCATGAAATGAATCATGAATTGAATCATGAATCATGAATTGAATCATGAATCATGAATCGAATCATGAATCATGAATTAAATCATGAATCTTGAATCGAATCATGAATCATGAATCGAATCATGAATCATGAATTAAATCATGAATCATGAATCATAAAATGAATCATGAATTTAATCATGAAATGAATTATGAATCATTAATTGAATCATGGAATCTTAATTTGAATCATATATCATGAATCTTGAATTGAATCATGAATCATGAATCATGAATTTAATCATGAAATGTATTATGAATCATTATTGAATCATGATTAATGAATCATGAAATGTATATGAATCATTATTGAATCATTGATTAATGAATCATGAATCTTAATTTGAATCATAAATCATGAATCATGAATTGAATCATGAATCATGAACTGAATCATGAATTGAATCATGAATCATGAATCATGAAATGAATCATGAATCATGAATTGAATCATGAATCATGAATTATGAAATGAATTCAATTAATTAATTAATTCAATCATGAATCGAATCATGAATCATGAATTGAATCATGAATCATGAATTGAAACATTAAATGAATCATGAATTGAATCATGAATCATGAATCGAATCATGAATCATGAATTGAATCATGAATCATGAATCTTGAATTATGAATCATGAATCATGAATCTTGAATTATGAATCATGAATCATGAATCAAATCATGAATCATGAATCATGAATCGAATAATGAATCATGAATCATGAATCGAATAATGAATCATGAATCAAATCATGAATCATGAATCATGAATTGAATCATGAATCATGAATTGAATCATGAATCATGAATCTTGAATCATGAATCATGAATCATAAATCAAATTATGAACCATGAATCATGAATTGAATCATGAATCATGAATCGAATCATGAATCATGAATCAAATCATGATTCATGAATAAGGAATTGAATCATGAATCATGAATCATGAATCATGAATCATGAATCGTGAATTGAATCATGAATCATTAACTGAATCATGAATTGAATCATGAATCATGAATCATGAATCATGAATCATGAATCGTGAATTGAATCATGAATCATTAACTGAATCATGAATTGAATCATGAATCATGAATCATGAAATGAATCTTGAATCATGAATTGTATCATGAATCGAATCATGAATCATGAATCGAATCATGAATCATGAATTGAATCATGAATCATGAATTGAATCATGAAATGAATCATGAATTGAATCATGAATCATGAATCGAATCATGAATCATGAATTGAATCATGAATCATGAATTGAATCATGAATCATGAATCATGAATTGAATCATGAATCATGAATTGAATCATGAATCATGAATCGAATCATGAATCATGAATTAAATCATGAATCTTGAATCGAATCATGAATCATGAATCGAATCATGAATCATGAATTGAATCATGAATCATGAATCATAAAATGAATCATGAATTTAATCATGAAATGAATTATGAATCATTAATTGAATCATGAATCTTAATTTGAATCATATATCATGAATCTTGAATTGAATCATGAATTGAATCATGAATCATGAATCGATTCATGAATCATGAATCATAAAATGAATCATGAATCATAAATTGAATCATGAATCATGAATTTAATCATGAAATGTATTATGAATCATTATTGAATCATGATTAATGAATCATGAATCTTAATTTGAATCATAAATCATGAATCATGAATTGAATCATGAATCATGAACTGAATCATGAATTGAATCATGAATCATGAATCATGAAATGAATCATGAATCATAAATTGAATCATGAATCATGAATCGAATCATGAATCATGAATTGAATCATGAATCATGAATTGAATCATTAAATGAATCATTAATTGAATCATGAATCATGAATCGAATCATGAATCATGAATTGAATATATAAATAAATGATGATGATGATGATGATGATGATGAATTGAATCATTAATCATGAATCATGAAATCAATCATGAATTGAATCATGAAATGAATCATGAATAATGAATTGAATCATAAATCATTAATCATGAATTGAATCTTGAATCATGAACTAAATCATGAATCTAATCATGAATCATGACTCATGAATCATGAATTGAATCATGAATCATGAATCATGAATCATGAAGCGAATCATGAATCATGAATCATGAATTGAATCATGAATCATGAATTCAATCATGAATTGAATCATGAATCATGAATCGAATCATGAATAAGGAATTGAATAATGAATCATGAATCATTAATGATGAATCGTGAATTCAATCATAAATCATGAACTGAATCATGAATTGAATCATGAATCATGAAATTAATCATGAATCATGAATTGAATCATGAAATAAATCATGAATTGAATCATGAATCATGAATCAAATCATGAATCATGAATCATGAATCATGAATTGAATCATGAATCATGAATCATGAATTGAATCATGAATCATGAATTGAATCATGAATCTTGAATCGAATCATGAATCCTGAATCGAATCATGAATCATAAATTGAATCATTAATCATAAAATGAATCATGAATTTAATCATAAAATGAATTATGAATCATTAATTGAATCATGAATCATGAACTGAATCATTAATTGAATCATGAGTCATGAATCATGAAATGAATCATGAATCATGAATTGAATCATGAATCATGAATCGAATCATGAATCATGAATTGAATCATGAATCATGAATTGAATCATGAAATGAATCATGAATTGAATCATGAATCATGAATTGAATCATGAATCATGAATCGAATCATGAATCATGAATTAAATCATGAATCTTGAATCGAATCATGAATCATGAATCGAATCATGAATCATGAATCGAATCATGAGTCATGAATTGAATCATGAATCATGAATCATGAAATGAATCATGAATCATGAATTGAATCATGAATCATGAATTATGAAATGAATTCAATTAATTAATTAATTCAATCATGAATTGAATCATGAATCATGAATTGAATCATGAATTGAAACATTAAATGAATCATGAATTGAATCATGAATCATGAATCGAATCATGAATCATGAATTGAATCATGAATCATGAATCTTGAATTATGAATCATGAATCATGAATCAAATCATGAATCATGAATCGAATCATGAATCATGAATCATGAATCATGAATCATGAATCGAATCATGAATCATGAATTGAATCATAAATCATGAATCTTGAATCATGAATCATGAATCATGAATCAAATCATGAATCATGAATCATGAATTGAATCATGAATCATGAATCGAATCATGAATCATGAATCATGAATCGAATCATGAATCATGAATTGAATCATGAATCATGAATCTTGAATCATGAATCATGAATCATGAATCAAATCATGAATCATGAATCATGAATTGAATCATGAATCATGAATCGAATCATGAATCATGAATCAAATCATGATTCATGAATAAGGAATTGAATCATGAATCATGAATCATGAATCATGAATCATGAATCGTGAATTGAATCATGAATCATTAACTGAATCATGAATTGAATCATGAATCATGAATCATGAAATGAATCTTGAATCATGAATTGTATCATGAATCGAATCATGAATCATGAATCATGAATTGAATCATGAATCATGAATTAAATCATGAAATGAATCATGAATTGAATCATGAATCATGAATCGAATCATGAATCATGAATTGAATCATGAATCATGAATCATGAATCATGAATTGAATCATGAATCATGAATCATGAATTGAATCATGAATCATGAATTATGAAATGAATTCAATTAATTAATTAATTCAATCATGAATTGAATCATGAATCATGAATTGAATCATGATTAATGAATTAAAACATTAAATGAATCATGAATTGAATCTTGAATCATGAATCGAATCATGAATCATGAATTGAATCATGAAATGAATCATGAATTGAATCATGAATCATGAATTGAATCATGAATCATGAATCGAATCATGAATCATGAATTAAATCATGAATCTTGAATCGAATCATGAATCATGAATCGAATCATGAATCATGAATTGAATCATGAATTGAATCATGAATCATGAAATGAATCATGAATCATGAATTGAATCATGAATCATGAATTATGAAATGAATTCAATTAATTAATTAATTCAATCATGAATTGAATCATGAATCATGAATTGAATCATGAATCATGAATTGAAACATTAAATGAATCATGAATTGAATCATGAATCATGAATCGAATCATGAATCATGAATTGAATCATGAATCATGAATCTTGAATTATGAATCATGAATCATGAATCAAATCATGAATCATGAATCATGAATCGAATCATGAATCATGAATCATGAATTGAATCATGAATCATGAATCATGAATCGAATCATGAATCATGAATTGAATCATGAATCATGAATCTTGAATCATGAATCATGAATCATGAATCAAATCATGAATCATGAATCATGAATTGAATCATGAATCATGAATCGAATCATGAATCATGAATCATGAATCGAATCATGAATCATGAATTGAATCATGAATCATGAATCTTGAATCATGAATCATGAATCATGAATCAAATCATGAATCATGAATCATGAATTGAATCATGAATCATGAATCGAATCATGAATCATGAATCAAATCATGATTCATGAATAAGGAATTGAATCATGAATCATGAATCATGAATCATGAATCGTGAATTGAATCATGAATCATTAACTGAATCATGAATTGAATCATGAATCATGAATCATGAAATGAATCTTGAATCATGAATTGTATCATGAATCGAATCATGAATCATGAATCATGAATTGAATCATGAATCATGAATTAAATCATGAAATGAATCATGAATTGAATCATGAATCATGAATCATGAATCATGAATTGAATCATGAATCATGAATCATGAATTGAATCATGAATCATGAATTATGAAATGAATTCAATTAATTAATTAATTCAATCATGAATTGAATCATGAATCATGAATTGAATCATGAATCATGAATTGAAACATTAAATGAATCATGAATTGAATCTTGAATCATGAATCGAATCATGAATCATGAATCTTGAATTATGAATCATGAATCATGAATCAAATCATGAATCATGAATCATGAATCGAATCATGAATCATGAATCATGAATCGAATCATGAATCATGAATCATGAATTGAATCATGAATCATGAATCATGAATCATGAATCGAATCATGAATCATGAATCTTGAATTATGAATCATGAATCATGAATCAAATCATGAATCATGAATCATGAATTGAATCATGAATCATGAATCATGAATCATGAATTGAATCATGAATCATGAATCATGAATCATGAATTGAATCATGAATCATGAATCATGAATTGAATCATGAATCATGAATTATGAAATGAATTCAATTAATTAATTAATTCAATCATGAATTGAATCATGAATCATGAATTGAATCATGAATCATGAATTGAAACATTAAATGAATCATGAATTGAATCTTGAATCATGAATCGAATCATGAATCATGAATCTTGAATTATGAATCATGAATCATGAATCAAATCATGAATCATGAATCATGAATCGAATCATGAATCATGAATCATGAATCGAATCATGAATCATGAATCATGAATTGAATCATGAATCATGAATCATGAATCATGAATCGAATCATGAATCATGAATCTTGAATTATGAATCATGAATCATGAATCAAATCATGAATCATGAATCATGAATTGAATCATGAATCATGAATCATGAATCATGAATTGAATCATGAATCATGAATCATGAATTGAATCATGAATCATGAATTATGAAATGAATTCAATTAATTAATTAATTCAATCATGAATTGAATCATGAATCATGAATTGAATCATGAATCATGAATTGAAACATTAAATGAATCATGAATTGAATCTTGAATCATGAATCGAATCATGAATCATGAATCTTGAATTATGAATCATGAATCATGAATCAAATCATGAATCATGAATCATGAATCGAATCATGAATCATGAATCATGAATCGAATCATGAATCATGAATCATGAATCGAATCATGAATCATGAATTGAATCATGAATCATGAATCTTGAATCATGAATCATGAATCATCAATCAAATCATGAATCATGAATCATGAATTGAATCATGAATCATGAATTGAATCATGAATCATGAATCTTGAATCATGAATCATGAATCATGAATCAAATTATGAATCATGAATCATGAATTGAATCATGAATCATGAATCATGAATCAAATCATGATTCATGAATAAGGAATTGAATCATGAATCATGAATCATGAATCATGAATCATGAATCGTGAATTGAATCATGAATCATGAATCATGAATCATGAATCATAAATCGTGAATTGAATCATGAATCATGAATCAAATCATGATTCATGAATAAGGAATTGAATCATGAATCATGAATCATGAATCATGAATCATGAATCGTGAATTGAATCATGAATCATGAATTGAATCATGAATCATGAATCATGAATCATGAATCATGAATCGTGAATTGAATCATGAATCATTAACTGAATCATGAATTGAATCATGAATCATGAATCATGAAATGAATCTTGAATCATGAATTGTATCATGAATCGAATCATGAATCATGAATCATGAATTGAATCATGAATCATGAATTAAATCATGAAATGAATCATGAATTGAATCATGAATCATGAATCGAATCATGAATCATGAATTGAATCATGAATCATGAATCATGAATCATGAATTGAATCATGAATCATGAATCATGAATTGAATCATGAATCATGAATTATGAAATGAATTCAATTAATTAATTAATTCAATCATGAATTGAATCATGAATCATGAATTGAATCATGAATCATGAATTGAAACATTAAATGAATCATGAATTGAATCTTGAATCATGAATCGAAACATGAATCATGAATTGAATCATGAAATGAATCATGAATTGAATCATGAATCATGAATTGAATCATGAATCATGAATCGAATCATGAATCATGAATTAAATCATGAATCTTGAATCGAATCATGAATCATGAATCGAATCATGAATCATGAATTGAATCATGAATTGAATCATGAATCATGAATCATGAAATGAATCATGAATCATGAATTGAATCATGAATCATGAATTATGAAATGAATTCAATTAATTAATTAATTCAATCATGAATTGAATCATGAATCATGAATTGAATCATGAATCATGAATTGAAACATTAAATGAATCATGAATTGAATCATGAATCATGAATCGAATCATGAATCATGAATTGAATCATGAATCATGAATCTTGAATTATGAATCATGAATCATGAATCAAATCATGAATCATGAATCATAAATCGAATCATGAATCATGAATCATGAATCGAATCATGAATCATGAATCATGAATCGAATCATGAATCATGAATTGAATCATGAATCATGAATCTTGAATCATGAATCATGAATCATGAATCAAATCATGAATCATGAATCATGAATTGAATCATGAATCATGAATCGAATCATGAATCATGAATCATGAATCGAATCATGAATCATGAATTGAATCATGAATCATGAATCTTGAATCATGAATCATGAATCATGAATCAAATCATGAATCATGAATCATGAATTGAATCATGAATCATGAATCGAATCATGAATCATGAATCATGAATCGAATCATGAATCATGAATTGAATCATGAATCATGAATCTTGAATCATGAATCATGAATCATGAATCAAATCATGAATCATGAATCATGAATTGAATCATGAATCATAAATCGAACCATGAATCATGAATCAAATCATGATTCATGAATAAGGAATTGAATCATGAATCATGAATCATGAATCATGAATCATGAATCGTGAATTGAATCATGAATCATTAACTGAATCATGAATTGAATCATGAATCATGAATCATGAAATGAATCTTGAATCATGAATTGTATCATGAATCGAATCATGAATCATGAATCATGAATTGAATCATGAATCATGAATCGAATCATGAATCATGAATTGAATCATGAATCATGAATCATGAATTGAATCATGAATCATGAATCATGAATTGAATCATGAATCATGAATTGAAACATTAAATGAATCATGAATTGAATCTTGAATCATGAATTGAATCATGAATCTTGAATTATGAATCATGAATCATGAATCAAATCATGAATCATGAATCGAATCATGAATCATGAATCATGAATCGAATCATGAATCCTGAATCATGAATCGAATCATGAATCATTAATTGAATCATGAATCATGAATCTTGAATCATGAATCATGAATCATGAATCAAATCATGAATCATGAATCATGAATTGAATCATGAATCATGAATTGAATCATGAATCATGAATCTTGAATCATGAATCATGAATCATGAATCAAATTATGAATCATGAATCATGAATTGAATCATGAATCATGAATCATGAATCAAATCATGATTCATGAATAAGGAATTGAATCATGAATCATGAATCATGAATCATGAATCGTGAATTGAATCATGAATCATGAATCATGAATCATGAATCATAAATCGTGAATTGAATCATGAATCATGAATCAAA
This sequence comes from Mixophyes fleayi, assembly GCF_038048845.1. Classification (NCBI taxonomy): domain Eukaryota; kingdom Metazoa; phylum Chordata; class Amphibia; order Anura; family Limnodynastidae; genus Mixophyes; species Mixophyes fleayi. The sequence continues at coordinate 62,492 of NW_027445998.1, forward strand.
TCATGATTCATGAATAAGGAATTGAATCATGAATCATGAATCATGAATCATGAATCGTGAATTGAATCATGAATCATTAACTGAATCATGAATTGAATCATGAATCATGAATTATGAAATGAATCTTGAATCATGAATTGTATCATGAATCGAATCATGAATCATGAATCGAATCATGAATCATGAATTGAATCATGAATCATGAATTGAATCATGAAATGAATCATGAATTGAATCATGAATCATGAATTGAATCATGAATCATGAATCGAATCATGAATCATGAATTGAATCATGAATCATGAATCATGAATCATGAATTGAATCATGAATCATGAATCATGAATTGAATCATGAATCATGAATCGAATCATGAATCATAAATTAAATCATGAATCTTGAATCGAATCATGAATCTTGAATCGAATCATGAATCATGAATTGAATCATGAATCATGAATCATAAAATGAATCATGAATTTAATCATGAAATGAATTATGAATCATTAATTGAATCATGAATCTTAATTTGAATCATATATCATGAATCTTGAATTGAATCATGAATCGAATCATGAATCATGAATCGAATCATGAATCATGAATCATAAAATGAATCATGAATCATAAATTGAATCATGAATCATGAATTTAATCATGAAATGTATTATGAATCATTATTGAATCATGATTAATGAATCATGAATCTTAATTTGAATCATAAATCATGAATCATGAATTGAATCATGAATCATGAACTGAACATGAATTGAATCATGAATCATGAATCATGAAATGAATCATAAATCATAAATTGAATCATGAATCAAATCATGAATCATGAATTGAATCATGAATCAGGAATTGAATCATTAAATGAATCATGAATTGCATCATGAATCATGAATCGAATCATGAATCATGAATTGAATCATGAATTGAATCATTAATCATGAATCATGAAATGAATCATGAATTGAATCATGAAATGAATCATGAAACATGAATTGAATCATAAATCATTAATCATGAATTGAATCTTGAATCATGAACTAAATCATGAATCTAATCATGAATCATGACTCATGAATCATGAATTGAATCATGAATCATGGATCATGAATCATGAATTCAATCATGAATCATGAATTCAATCATGAATTGAATCATGAATCATGAATCGAATCATGAATAAGGAATCGAATCATGAATCATGAATCGTGAATTGAATCATAAATCATGAACTGAATCATGAATTGAATCATGAATCATGAAATTAATCATGAATCATGAATTGAATCATGAAATGAATCATGAATTGAATCATGAATCATGAATCAAATCATGAATCATGAATCATGAATCATGAATTGAATCATGAATCATGAATCATGAATTGAATCATGAATCATGAATCGAATCATGAATCATGAATTAAATCATGAATCTTGAATCGAATCATGAATCATGAAATGAATCATGAATCATGAATTGAATCATGAATCGAATCATGAATCATGAATTGAATCATGAATCATGAATTGAATCATGAAATAAATCATTAATTGAATCATGAATCATGAATCGAATCATGAATCATGAATTGAATCATGAATCATGAAATGAATCATGAATTGAATCATGAATTGAATCATGAATCATGCATTGAATCATGAATCATGAATCATGAATCGAATCATGAATCATGAATTGAATCATGAATCATGAAGTGAATCATGAATCATGAATCGAATCATGAATTAAATCATGAATCATGAAATGAATCATGAATTGAATCATTAATTGAATCATGAATCATGAATTGAATCATGAAATGAATCATTAATTGAATAATGAATCATGAATTGAATCATGAACCATAAATCATGATTCATGAATTGAATCATGAATCATGAATCGAATTATGAATCATTAATCATGAATTGAATCATGGATTGAATAACGAATCATGAATCATGAATTAAATCATGAATCATGAATCGAATTATGATTCATGAATCATGAATTGAATCATGAATCATGAATCATGAATTAAATCATGAATCATGAATCGAATCATGAATCATGAATTAAATCATGAATCTTGAATCGAATCATGAATCATGAATCGAATCATGAATCATGAATTGAATCATGAATCATGAATCATGAAATGAATCATGAATCATGAATTGAATCATGAATCATGAATTATGAAATGAATTCAATTAATTAATTAATTCAATCATGAATTGAATCACGAATCATGAATTGAATCATGAATCATGAATTGAATCATGCATCATGAATCAAATCATGAATCATGAATCAAATCATGATTCATGAATTGAATCATGAATCATGAATCATGAATTGAATCATGAATCATGAATCATGAATTGAATCATGAATCATGAATCTTATCATGAATCATGAATTAAATCATGAATCTTGAATCGAATCATGAATCATGAATTCAATCATGAATCATGAATTGAATCATGAATCATGAATCATAAAATGAATCATGAATTTAATAATGAAATGAATTATGAATCATTAATTGAATCATGAATCATGAACTGAATCATTAATTGAGTCATGAATCATGAATCATGAAATGAATCATGAATCATGAATGGAATCATGAATCATGAATCGAATCATGAATCATGAATCGAATCATGAATCATGAATTGAATCATGAATCATGAAATGAATCATGAATTGAATCATGAATTGAATCATGAATCATGAATTGAATCATGAATCATGAATTGAATCATAAATAATGAATTAAGAATCTAATCATGAATCATGAATCATAAATTGAATCATGAATCATGAATCATGAATCATGAATCATGAATCGAATCATGAATCATGAATCATGAATTGAATCATGAATCATGAATTGAATCATGAATCATGAATTGAATCATGCATCATGAATTGAATCATGAATCATGAATCGAATCATGAATTAAATCATGAATCATGAAATGAATCATGAATTGAATCATTAATTGAATCATGAATCATGAATTGAATCATGAAATGAATCATTCATTGAATAATGAATCATGAATTGAATCATGAACCATAAATCATGATTCATGAATTGAATCATGAATCATGAATCGAATCATGAATCATTAATCATGAATTGAATCATGGATTGAATAACGAATCATGAATCATGAATTAAATCATGAATCATGAATCGAATTATGATTCATGAATCATGAATCATGAATTGAATCATGAATCATGAATCATGAATTAAATCATGAATCATGAATCGAATCATGAATTAAATCATGAATCTTGAATCGAATCATGAATCATGAATCGAATCATGAATCATGAATTGAATCATGAATCATGAATCGAATCATAAATCATGAATTGAATCATGAATCATGAATCTTGAATTATGAATCATGAATCATGAATCAAATCATGAATCATGAATCATGAATCGAATCATGAATCATTAATCATGAATCGAATCATGAATCATGAATCATGAATCGAATCATGAATCATGAATTGAATCATGAATCATGAATCTTGAATCATGAATCATGAATCATAAATCAAATCATGAATCATGAATTGAATCATGAATCGAATCATGAATCATGAATTGAATCATGAATCATGAATCGAATCATAAATCATGAATTGAATCATGAATCATGAATCTTGAATTATGAATCATGAATCATGAATCAAATCATGAATCATGAATCATGAATCGAATCATGAATCATTAATCATGAATCGAATCATGAATCATGAATCATGAATCGAATCATGAATCATGAATTGAATCATGAATCATGAATCTTGAATCATGAATCATGAATCATAAATCAAATCATGAATCATGAATTGAATCATGAATCGAATCATGAATCATGAATCATGAATCATGAATTGAATCATGAATCATGAATCTTGAATCATAAATCATGAATCATGAATCAAATCATGAATCATGAATCATGAATTGAATCATGAATCATGAATCGAATCATGAATCATGAATCAAATCATGATTCATGAATAAGGAACTGAATCATGAATCATGAATCATGAATCGTGAATTGAATCATGAATCATTAACTGAATCATGAATTCAATCATGAATCATGAATCATGAAATGAATCTTGAATCATGAATTGTATCATGAATCGAATCATGAATCATGAATCGAATCATGAATCATGAATTGAATCATGAAATGAATCGTGAATTGAATCATGAATCATGAATCAAATCATGAATCATGAATTGAATCATGAATCATGAATCATGAATCATGAATTGAATCATGAATCATGAATCATGAATTGAATCATGAATCATGAATCGAATCATGAATCATGAATTAAATCATGAATCTTGAATCGAATCATGAATCATGAATCGAATCATGAATCATGAATTGAATCATGAATCATGAATCATAAAATGAATCATGAATTTAATCATGAAATGAATTATGAATCATTAATTGAATCATGAATCTTAATTTGAATCATATATCATGAATCTTGAATTGAATCATGAATCAAATCATGAATCATGAATCGAATCATGAATCATGAATCATGAATTTAATCATGAAATGTATTATGAATCATTATTGAATCATGATTAATGAATCATGAATCTTAATTTGAATCATAAATCATGAATCATGAATTGAATCATGAATCATGAACTGAATCATGAATTGAATCATGAATCATGAATCATGAAATGAATCATGAATCATGAATTGAATCATGAATCATGAATTATGAAATGAATTCAATTAATTAATTAATTCAATCATGAATTGAATCATGAATCATGAATTGAATCATGAATCATGAATTGAAACATTAAATGAATCATGAATTAAATCATGAATCATGAATCGAATCATGAATCATGAATTGAATCATGAATCATGAATCTTGAATTATGAATCATGAATCATGAATCAAATCATGAATCATGAATCATGAATCGAATCATGAATCATGAATCATGAATCGAATCATGAATCATGAATCATGAATCGAATAATGAATCATGAATTGAATAATGAATCATGAATCTTGAATCATGAATCATGAATCATGAATCAAATCATGAATCATGAATTATGAATTGAATCATGAATCATGAATCATGAATCTTGAATCATGAATCATGAATCATGAATCAAATTATGAATCATGAATCATGAATTGAATCATGAATCATTAATCGAATCATGAATCATGAATCAAATCATGATTCATGAATAAGGAATTGAATCATGAATCATTAATCATGAATCATGAATCATGAATCGTGACTTGAATCATGAATCATTAACTGAATCATGAATTGAATCATGAATCATGAATCATGAATCGTGAATTGAATCATGAATCATTAACTGAATCATGAATTGAATCATGAATCATGAATCGAATCATGAATCATGAATTGAATCATGAATCATGAATTGAATCATTAAATGAATCATGAATTGAATCATGAATCATGAATCGAATCATGAATCATGAATTGAATCATTAATCATGAATCATGAAATGAATCATGAATTGAATCATGAAATGAATCATGAATCATGAATTGAATCATAAATCATTAATCATGAATTGAATCTTGAATCATGAACTAAATCATGAATCTAATCATGAATCATGACTCATGAATCATGAATTGAATCATGAATCATGAATCATGAATCGAATCATGAATCATGAATCATGAATTCAATCATGAATCATGAATTCAATCATGAATTGAATCATGAATCATGAATCGAATCATGAATAAGGAATCGAATCATGAATCATGAATCGTGACTTGAATCATGAATCATTAACTGAATCATGAATTGAATCATGAATCATGAATCATGAATCATGAATCATGAATCGCGAATTGAATCATGAATCATTAACTGAATCATGAATTGAATCATGAATCATGAATCATGAAATGAATCTTGAATCATGAATTGTATCATGAATCGAATCATGAATCATGAATCGAATCATGAATCATGAATTGAATCATGAATCATGAATTGAATCATGAAATGAATCATGAATTGAATCATGAATCATGAATCGAATCATGAATCATGAATTGAATCATGAATCATGAATCATGAATTGAATCATGAATCATGAATCGAATCATGAATCATGAATTAAATCATGAATCTTGAATCGAATCATGAATCATGAATCGAATCATGAATCATGAATTGAATCATGAATCATGAATCATAAAATGAATCATGAATTTAATCATGAAATGAATTATGAATCATTAATTGAATCATGAATCATGAACTGAATCATTAATTGAGTCATGAATCATGAATCATGAAATGAATCATGAATCATGAATGGAATCATGAATCATGAATCGAATCATGAATCATGAATCGAATCATGATTCATGAATTGAATCATGAATCATGAAATGAATCATGAATTGAATCATGAATTGAATCATGAATCATGAATTGAATCATGAATCATGAATTGAATCATAAATAATGAATTAAGAATCTAATCATGAATCATAAATTGAATCATGAATCATGAATCATGAATCATGAATCATGAATCGAATCATGAATCATGAATTGAATCATGAATCATGAATTGAATCATGCATCATGAATTGAATCATGAATCATGAATCGAATCATGAATTAAATCATGAATCATGAATTGAATCATTAATTGAATCATGAATCATGAATTGAATCATGAAATGAATCATTCATTGAATAATGAATCATGAATTGAATCATGAACCATAAATCATGATTCATGAATTGAATCATGAATCATGAATCGAATCATGAATCATTAATCATGAATTGAATCATGGATTGAATAACGAATCATGAATCATGAATTAAATCATGAATCATGAATCGAATTATGATTCATGAATCATGAATCATGAATTGAATCATGAATCATGAATCATGAATTAAATCATGAATCATGAATCGAATCATGAATTAAATCATGAATCTTGAATCGAATCATGAATCATGAATCGAATCATGAATCATGAATTGAATCATGAATTGAATCATGAATCATGAAATAAATCATGAATCATGAATTGAATCATGAATCATGAATTATGAAATGAATTCAATTAATTAATTAATTCAATCATGAATTGAATCATGAATCATGAATTGAATCATGAATCATGAATTGAAACATTAAATGAATCATGAATTGACTCATGAATCATGAATCGAATCATGAATCATGAATTGAATCATGAATCATGAATCTTGAATTATGAATCATGAATCATGAATCAAATCATGAATCATGAATCATGAATCGAATCATGAATCATGAATCATAAATTGAATCATGAATCATGAATCATGAATCATGAATCATGAATCGAATCATGAATCATGAATTGAATCATGAATCATGAATTGAATCATGCATCATGAATTGAATCATGAATCATGAATCGAATCATGAATTAAATCATGAATCATGAATTGAATCATTAATTGAATCATGAATCATGAATTGAATCATGAAATGAATCATTCATTGAATAATGAATCATGAATTGAATCATGAACCATAAATCATGATTCATGAATTGAATCATGAATCATGAATCGAATCATGAATCATTAATCATGAATTGAATCATGGATTGAATAACGAATCATGAATCATGAATTAAATCATGAATCATGAATCGAATTATGATTCATGAATCATGAATCATGAATTGAATCATGAATCATGAATCATGAATTAAATCATGAATCATGAATCGAATCATGAATTAAATCATGAATCTTGAATCGAATCATGAATCATGAATCGAATCATGAATCATGAATTGAATCATGAATTGAATCATGAATCATGAAATAAATCATGAATCATGAATTGAATCATGAATCATGAATTATGAAATGAATTCAATTAATTAATTAATTCAATCATGAATTGAATCATGAATCATGAATTGAATCATGAATCATGAATTGAAACATTAAATGAATCATGAATTGAATCATGAATCATGAATCGAATCATGAATCATGAATTGAATCATGAATCATGAATCTTGAATTATGAATCATGAATCATGAATCAAATCATGAATCATGAATCATGAATCGAATCATGAATCATGAATCATGAATCGAATCATGAATCATGAATCAAGAATCGAATCAAGAATCATGAATTGAATCATGAATCATGAATCATGAATCATGAATCGAATCATGAATCATGAATCGAATCATGAATCATGAATCATGAATTGAATCATGAATCATGAATCGAATCATGAATCATGAATCATGAATTGAATCATGAATCATGAATCGAATCATGAATCATGAATCGAATCATGAATCATGAATTGAATCATGAATCATGAATCTTGAATCATGAATCATGAATCATGAATCAAATCATGAATCATAAATCATGAATTGAATCATGAATCATGAATCGAATCATGAATCATGAATCAAATCATGATTCATGAATAAGGAATTGAATCATGAATCATGAATCATGAATCATGAATCATGAATCGTGAATTGAATCATGAATCATTAACTGAATCATGAATTGAATCATGAATCATGAATCATGAAATGAATCTTGAATCATGAATTGTATCATGAATCGAATCATGAATCATGAATCATGAATTGAATCATGAATCATGAATTAAATCATGAAATGAATCATGAATTGAATCATGAATCATGAATCGAATCATGAATCATGAATTGAATCATGAATCATGAATCATGAATCATGAATTGAATCATGAATCATGAATCATGAATTGAATCATGAATCATGAATTATGAAATGAATTCAATTAATTAATTAATTCAATCATGAATTGAATCATGAATCATGAATTGAATCATGAATCATGAATTGAAACATTAAATGAATCATGAATTGAATCTTGAATCATGAATCGAATCATGAATCATGAATCTTGAATTATGAATCATGAATCATGAATCAAATCATGAATCATGAATAATGAATCGAATCATGAATCATGAATCATGAATCGAATCATGAATCATGAATCATGAATCGAATCATGAATCATGAATTGAATCATGAATCATGAATCTTGAATCATGAATCATGAATCATGAATCAAATCATGAATTATGAATCATGAATTGAATAATGAATCATGAATTGAATCATGAATCATGAATCTTGAATCATAAATCATGAATCATGAATCAAATTATGAATCATGAATCATGAATTGTATCATGAATCATGAATCGAATCATGAATCAATTCATGATTCATGAATAAGGAATTGAATCATGAATCATGAATCATGAATCATAAATCATGAATCGTGAATTGAATCATGAATCATTAACTGAATCATGAATTGAATCATGAATCATGAATCATGAATCATGAATCATGAATCGTGAATTGAATCATGAATCATTAACTGAATCATGAATTGAATCATGAATCATGAATCATGAAATGAATCTTGAATCATGAATTGTATCATGAATCGAATCATGAATCGAATCATGAATCATGAATTGAATCATGAATCATGAATTGAATCATGAATCATGAATCGAATCATGAATCATGAATTGAATCATGAATCATGAATCATGAATCTTGAATTGAATCATGAATCATGAATCATGAATTGAATCATGAATAATGAATCGAATCATGAATCATGAATTAAATCATGAATCTTGAATCGAATCATGAATCATGAATCGAATCATGAATCATGAATTGAATCATGAATCATGAATCATAAAATAAATCATGAATTTAATCATGAAATGAATTATGAATCATTAATTGAATCATGAATCTTAATTTGAATCATATATCATGAATCTTGAATTGAATCATGAATCGAATCATGAATCATGAATCGAATCATGAATCATGAATCATAAAATGAATCATGAATCATAAATTGAATCATGAATCATGAATTTAATCATGAAATGTATTATGAATCATTATTGAATCATGATTAATGAATCATGAATCTTAATTTGAATCATAAATCATGAATCATGAATTGAATCATGAATCATGAACTGAACATGAATTGAATCATGAATTGAATCATGAATCATGAATCGAATCATGAATCATGAATTGAATCATGAATTGAATCATTAATCATGAATCATGAAATGAATCATGAATTGAATCATGAAATGAATCATGAATCATGAATTGAATCATAAATCATTAATCATGAATTGAATCTTGAATCATGAACTAAATCATGAATCTAATCATGAATCATGACTCATGAATCATGAATTGAATCATGAATCATGAATCATGAATCGAATCATGAATCATGAATCATGAATTGAATCATGAATCATGAATTCAATCATGAATTGAATCATGAATCATGAATCGAATCATGAATAAGGAATCGAATCATGAATCATGAATCGTGAATTGAATCATAAATCATGAACTGAATCATGAATTGAATCATGAATCATGAAATTAATCATGAATCATGAATTGAATCATGAAATGAATCATGAATTGAATCATGAATCATGAATCAAATCATGAATCATGAATCATGAATCATGAATTGAATCATGAATCATGAATCATGAATCATGAATTGAATCATGAATCATGAATCATGAATTGAATCATGAATCATGAATCGAATCATGAATCATGAATTAAATCATGAATCTTGAATCGAATCATGAATCATGAATCGAATCATGAATCATGAATCGAATCATGAATCATAAATTGAATCATGAATCATAAAATTAATCATGAATTTAATCATGAAATGGATTATGAATCATTAATTGAATCATGAATCATGAACTGAATCATTAATTGAATCATGAATCATGAATCATGAAATGAATCATGAATCATGAATTGAATCATGAATCATGAATCGAATCATGAATTATGATTTGAATCATGAATCATGAATTGAATCATGAAATGAATCATGAATCGAATCATGAATCATGAATTGAATCATGAATCATGAAATGAATCATGAATTGAATCATGAATTGAATCATGAATTGAATCATGAATTGAATCATGAATCATGAATTGAATCATAAATCATGAATTAAGAATCTAATCATGAATCATGAATTGAATCATAAATCATGAATCTTGAATCATGAATCATGAATCGAATCATGAATCATGAATCATGAATCGAATCATGAATCATGAATTGAATCATGAATCATGAATCTTGAATCATGAATCGTGAATCATGAATCAAATCATGAATCATGAATCATGAATTGAATCATGAATCATGAATCGAATCATGAATCATGAATCATGAATCGAATCATGAATCATGAATTGAATCATGAATCATGAATCTTGAATCATGAATCATGAATCAAATCATGAATCATGAATTGAATCATGAATCATGAATCGAATCATGAATCATGAATCAAATCATGATTCATGAATCATGAATTGAATCATAAATCATGAATCATGAATTGAATCATGAATCATGAAACGAATCATGAATCAGGAATTGAATCATGATTTATACATCGAATCATGAATCATGAATCGAATCATGAATCATGAATCATGAATTGAATCATGAATCATGAATCATGAATGGAATCATGAATCATGAATTGAATCATGAATCATGAATTGAATCATGAATCGAATCATGAATCATGAATTTAGTCATGAATCATGAATTGAATCATAAATCATGAATCATGAATCATGAATTGAATCATGAATTGAATCTTAATCATGAATCATAAATTAAATCATGAATCTTGAATCGAATCATGAATCATGAATCGAATCATGAATCATGAATTGAATCATGAATCATGAATCATAAAATGAATCATGAATTTAATCATGAAATGAATTATGAATCATTAATTGAATCATGAATCTTAATTTGAATCATATATCATGAATCATGAATTGAATCATGAATCATGAACTGAACATGAATTGAATCATGAATTGAATCATGAATCATAAATCGAATCATGAATCATGAATTGAATCATGAATTGAATCATTAATCATGAATCATGAAATGAATCATGAATTGAATCATGAAATGAATCATGAATCATGAATTGAATCATAAATCATTAATCATGAATTGAATCTTGAATCATGTACTAAATCATGAATCTAATCATGAATCATGACTCATGAATCATGAATTGAATCATGAATCATGAATCATGAATCGAATCATGAATCATGAATCATGAATTGAATCATGAATCATGAATTCAATCATGAATTGAATCATGAATCATGAATCGAATCATGAATAAGGAATCGAATCATGAATCATGAATCGTGAATTGAATCATAAATCATGAACTGAATCATGAATTGAATCATGAATCATGAAATTAATCATGAATCATGAATTGAATCATGAAATGAATCATGAATTGAATCATGAATAATGAATCAAATCATGAATCATGAATTGAATCATGAATCATGAATCATGAATTGAATCATGAATCATGAATCGAATCATGAATCATGAATTAAATCATGAATCTTGAATCGAATCATGAATCATGAATCGAATCATGAATCATAAATTGAATCATGAATCATAAAATTAATCATGAATTTAATCATGAAATGGATTATGAATCATTAATTGAATCATGAATCATGAACTGAATCATTAATTGAATCATGAATCATGAATCATGAAATGAATCATGAATCATGAATTGAATCATGAATCATGAATCGAATCATGAATCATGAATTGAATCATGAATCATGAATTGAATCATGAAATGAATCATGAATCGAATCATGAATCATGAATTGAATCATGAATCATGAAATGAATCATGAATTGAATCATGAATTGAATCATGAATCATGAATTGAATCATAAATCATGAATTAAGAATCTAATCATGAATCATGAATTGAATCATAAATCATGAATCTTGAATCATGAATCATGAATCGAATCATGAATCATGAATCATGAATCGAATCATGAATCATGAATTGAATCATGAATCATGAATCTTGAATCATGAATCGTGAATCATGAATCAAATCATGAATCATGAATCATGAATTGAATCATGAATCATGAATCGAATCATGAATCATGAATCATGAATCGAATCATGAATCATGAATTGAATCATGAATCATGAATCTTGAATCATGAATCATGAATCAAATCATGAATCATGAATTGAATCATGAATTGAATCATGAATCATGAAATAAATCATGAATCATGAATTGAATCATGAATCATGAATTATGAAATGAATTCAATTAATTAATTAATTCAATCATGAATTGAATCATGAATCATTAATTGAATCATGAATCATGAATTGAAACATTAAATGAATCATGAATTGAATCATGAATCATGAATCTTGAATTATGAATCATGAATCATGAATCAAATCATGAATCATGAATCATGAATCGAATCATGAATCATGAATCATGAATCGAATCATGAATCATGAATCAAGAATCGAATCATGAATCATGAATTGAATCATGAATCATGAATCTTGAATCATGAATCAAATCATGAATCATGAATCATGAATTGAATCATGAATCATGAATCGAATCATGAATCATGAATCATGAATTGAATCATGAATCATGAATCGAATCATGAATCATGAATCGAATCATGAATCATGAATTGAATCATGATTAATGAATCTTGAATCATGAATCATGAATCATGAATCAAATCATGAATCATAAATCATGAATTGAATCATGAATCATGAATCGAATCATGAATCATGAATCAAATCATGATTCATGAATAAGGAATTGAATCATGAATCATGAATCATGAATCATGAATCATGAATCGTGAATTGAATCATGAATCATTAACTGAATCATGAATTGAATCATGAATCATGAATCATGAAATGAATCTTGAATCATGAATTGTATCATGAATCGAATCATGAATCATGAATCATGAATTGAATCATGAATCATGAATTAAATCATGAAATGAATCATGAATTGAATCATGAATCATGAATCGAATCATGAATCATGAATTGAATCATGAATCATGAATCATGAATCATGAATTGAATCATGAATCATGAATCATGAATTGAATCATGAATCATGAATTATGAAATGAATTCAATTAATTAATTAATTCAATCATGAATTGAATCATGAATCATGAATTGAATCATGAATCATGAATTGAAACATTAAATGAATCATGAATTGAATCTTGAATCATGAATCGAATCATGAATCATGAATCTTGAATTATGAATCATGAATCATGAATCAAATCATGAATCATGAATAATGAATCGAATCATGAATCATGAATCATGAATCGAATCATGAATCATGAATCATGAATCGAATCATGAATCATGAATTGAATCATGAATCATGAATCTTGAATCATGAATCATGAATCATGAATCAAATCATGAATCATGAATCATGAATTGAATAATGAATCATGAATTGAATCATGAATCATGAATCTTGAATCATAAATCATGAATCATGAATCAAATTATGAATCATGAATCATGAATTGTATCATGAATCATGAATCGAATCATGAATCATGAATCAATTCATGATTCATGAATAAGGAATTGAATCATGAATCATGAATCATGAATCATAAATCATGAATCGTGAATTGAATCATGAATCATTAACTGAATCATGAATTAAATCATGAATCATGAATCATGAATCATGAATCATGAATCGTGAATTGAATCATGAATCATTAACTGAATCATGAATTGAATCATGAATCATGAATCATGAAATGAATCTTGAATCATGAATTGTATCATGAATCGAATCATGAATCATGAATTGAATCATGAATCATGAATTGAATCATGAATCATGAATCGAATCATGAATCATGAATTGAATCATGAATCATGAATCATGAATCTTGAATTGAATCATGAATCATGAATCTTGAATCGAATCATGAATCATGAATCGAATCATGAATCATGAATTGAATCATGAATCATGAATCATAAAATAAATCATTAATTGAATCATGAATCTTAATTTTAATCATATATCATGAATCTTGAATTGAATCATGAATCGAATCATGAATCATGAATCGAATCATGAATCATGAATCATAAAATGAATCATGAATCATAAATTGAATCATGAATCATGAATTTAATCATGAAATGTATTATGAATCATTATTGAATCATGATTAATGAATCATGAATCTTAATTTGAATCATAAATCATGAATCATGAATTGAATCATGAATCATGAACTGAACATGAATTGAATCATGAATTGAATCATGAATCATGAATCGAATCATGAATCATGAATTGAATCATTAAACATGAATCATGAAATGAATCATGAATTGAATCATGAAATGAATCATGAATCATGAATTGAATCATAAATCATTAATCATGAATTGAATCTTGAATCATGAACTAAATCATGAATCTAATCATGAATCATGACTCATGAATCATGAATTGAATCATGAATCATGAATCATGAATCGAATCATGAATCATGAATCATGAATTGAATCATGAATCATGAATTCAATCATGAATTGAATCATGAATCATGAATCGAATCATGAATAAGGAATCAAATCATGAATCATGAATCGTGAATTGAATCATAAATCATGAACTGAATCATGAATTGAATCATGAATCATGAAATTAATCATGAATCATGAATTGAATCATGAAATGAATCATGAATTGAATCATGAATCATGAATCAAATCATGAATCATGAATCATGAATCATGAATTGAATCATGAATCATGAATCATGAATTGAATCATGAATCATGAATCGAATCATGAATCATGAATTAAATCATGAATCTTGAATCGAATCATGAATCATGAATCGAATCATGAATCATGAATCGAATCATGAATCATAAATTGAATCATGAATCATAAAATTAATCATGAATTTAATCATGAAATGGATTATGAATCATTAATTGAATCATGAATCATGAACTGAATCATTAATTGAATCATGAATCATGAATCATGAAATGAATCATGAATCATGAATTGAATCATGAATCATGAATCGAATCATGAATCATGAATTGAATCATGAATCATGAATTGAATCATGAAATGAATCATGAATCGAATCATGAATCATGAATTGAATCATGAATCATGAAATGAATCATGAATTGAATCATGAATTGAATCATGAATCATGAATTGAATCATAAATCATGAATTAAGAATCTAATCATGAATCATGAATTGAATCATAAATCATGAATCTTGAATCATGAATCGAATCATGAATCATGAATCATGAATCGAATCATGAATCATGAATTGAATCATGAATCATGAATCTTGAATCATGAATCGTGAATCATGAATCAAATCATGAATCATGAATCATGAATTGAATCATGAATCATGAATCGAATCATGAATCATGAATCATGAATCGAATCATGAATCATGAATTGAATCATGAATCATGAATCTTGAATCATGAATCATGAATCAAAGCATGAATCATGAATTGAATCATGAATCATGAATCGAATCATGATTAATGAATCAAATCATGATTCATGAATCATGAATTGAATCATAAATCATGAATCATGAATTGAATCATGAATCATGAAACGAATCATGAATCAGGAATTGAATCATGATTTATACATCGAATCATGAATCATGAATCGAATCATGAATCATGAATCATGAATTGAATCATGAATCATGAATTATGAATGGAATCATGAATCATGAATTGAATCATGAATCATGAATTGAATCATGAATCATGAATTGAATCATGAATCGAATCATGAATCATGAATTTAGTCATGAATCATGAATTGAATCATAAATCATGAATCATGAATCATGAATTGAATCATGAATTGAATCATGAATCATGAATCATAAATTAAATCATGAATCTTTAATCGAATCATGAATCATGAATCGAATCATGAATCATGAATTGAATCATGAATCATGAATCATAAAATGAATCATGAATTTAATCATGAATTGAATCATGAATCATCAATTGAATCATGAATCTTAATTTGAATCATATATCATGAATCATGAATTGAATCATGAATCATGAACTGAACATGAATTGAATCATGAATTGAATCATGAATCATGAATCGAATCATGAATCATGAATTGAATCATGAATTGAATCATTAATCATGAATCATGAAATGAATCATGAATTGAATCATGAAATGAATCATGAATCATGAATTGAATCATAAATCATTAATCATGAATTGAATCATTAATCATGAATTGAATCTTGAATCATGAACTAAATCATGAATCTAATCATGAATCATGACTCATGAATCATGAATTGAATCATGAATCATGAATCATGAATCGAATCATGAATCATGAATCATGAATTGAATCATGAATCATGAATTCAATCATGAATTGAATCATGAATCATGAATCGAATCATGAATAAGGAATCGAATCATGAATCATGAATCGTGAATTGAATCATAAATCATGAACTGAATCATGAATTGAATCATGAATCATGAAATTAATCATGAATCATGAATTGAATCATGAAATGAATCATGAATTGAATCATGAATAATGAATCAAATCATGAATCATGAATCATGAATCATGAATTGAATCATGAATCATGAATCATGAATTGAATCATGAATCATGAATCGAATCATGAATCATGAATTAAATCATGAATCTTGAATCGAATCATGAATCATGAATCGAATCATGAATCATAAATTGAATCATGAATCATAAAATTAATCATGAATTTAATCATGAAATGGATTATGAATCATTAATTGAATCATGAATCATGAACTGAATCATTAATTGAATCATGAATCATGAATCATGAAATGAATCATGAATCATGAATTGAATCATGAATCATGAATCGAATCATGAATCATGAATTGAATCATGAATCATGAATTGAATCATGAAATGAATCATGAATCGAATCATGAATCATGAATTGAATCATGAATCATGAAATGAATCATGAATTGAATCATGAATTGAATCATGAATCATGAATTGAATCATAAATCATGAATTAAGAATCTAATCATGAATCATGAATTGAATCATAAATCATGAATCTTGAATCATGAATCATGAATCGAATCATGAATCATGAATCATGAATCGAATCATGAATCATGAATTGAATCATGAATCATGAATCTTGAATCATGAATCGTGAATCATGAATCAAATCATGAATCATGAATTGAATCATGAATCATGAATCGAATCATGAATCATGAATCATGAATCAAATCATGAATCATGAATTGAATCATGAATCATGAATCGAATCATGAATCATGAATCAAATCATGATTCATGAATCATGAATTGAATCATAAATCATGAATCATGAATTGAATCATGAATCATGAAACGAATCATGAATCAGGAATTGAATCATGATTTATACATCGAATCATGAATCATGAATCGAATCATGAATCATGAATTGAATCATGAATCATGAATCATGAATGGAATCATGAATCATGAATTGAATCATGAATCATGAATTGAATCATGAATCGAATCATGAATCATGAATTTAGTCATGAATCATGAATTGAATCATAAATCATGAATCATGAATCATGAATTGAATCATGAATTGAATCATGAATCATGAATCATAAATTAAATCATGAATCTTGAATCGAATCATGAATCATGAATCGAATCATGAATCATGAATTGAATCATGAATCATGAATCATAAAATGAATCATGAATTTAATCATGAAATGAATTATGAATCATTAATTGAATCATGAATCTTAATTTGAATCATATATCATGAATCATGAATCGAATCATGAATCATGAATCATGAATTGAATCATGAATCATGAACTGAATCATGAATTGAATCATGAATCATGAATCATGAAATGAATCATGAATCATAAATTGAATCATGAATCATGAATCATGAATCGAATCATGAATCATGAATTGAATCATGAATCATGAATTGAATCATTAAATGAATCATGAATTGAATCATGAATCATGAATCGAATCATGAATCATGAATTGAATCATGAATTGAATCATTAATCATGAAGCATGAAATGAATCATGAATTGAATCATGAAATGAATCATGAATCATGAATTGAATCATAAATCATTAATCATGAATTGAATCTTGAATCATGAACTAAATCATGAAACTAATCATGAATCATGACTCATGAATCATGAATTGAATCATGAATCATGAATCATGAATCATGAATCGAATCATGAATCATGAATCATGAATTGAATCATGAATCATGAATTCAATCATAAATTGAATCATGAATCATGAATCGAATCATGAATAAGGAATTGAATAATGAATCATGAATCATTAATCATGAATCGTGAATTGAATCATAAATCATGAACTGAATCATGAATTGAATCATGAATCATGAAATTAATCATAAATCATGAATTGAATCATAAAATGAATCATGAATTGAATCATGAATCATGAATCAAATCATGAATCATGAATCATGAATCATGAATTGAATCATGAATCATGAATCATGAATTGAATCATGAATCATGAATCGAATCATGAATCATGAATTAAATCATGAATCTTGAATCGAATCATGAATCATGAATCGAATCATGAATCATAAATTGAATCATGAATCATAAAATGAATCATGAATTTAATCATGAAATGAATTATGAATCATTAATTGAATCATGAATCATGAACTGAATCATGAATTGAATCATAAATCATGAATCATGAAATGAATCATGAATCATGAATTGAATCATGAATCATGAATCGAATCATGAATCATGAATTGAATCATGAATCATGAATTTAATCATGAAATGAATCATGAATTGAATCATGAATCATGAATCGAATCATGAATCATGAATTGAATCATGAATCATGAAATGAATCATGAATTGAATCATGAATTGAATCATGAATCATGAATTGAATCATAAATCATGAATTAAGAATCTAATCATGAATCATGAATTGAATCATGAATCATGAATCATGAATCATGAATCATGAATCATGAATCGAATCATGAATCATGAATTGAATCATGAATCATGAATTGAATCATGAATCATGAATTGAATCATGAATCATGAATCGAATCATGAATTAAATCATGAATCATGAAATGAATCATGAATTGAATCATTAATTGAATCATGAATCATTAATTGAATCATGAATCATGAATTGAATCATGAATCATGAATTGAATCATGAATCATGAATTGAATCATGAACCATGAATCATGATTCATGAATTGAATCATGAATCATGAATCGAATCATGAATCATTAATCATGAATTGAATCATGGATTGAATAACGAATCATGAATCGTGAATTAAATCATGAATCATGAATTGAATTATGATTCATGAATCATGAATCATGAATTGAATCATGAATCATGAATCGAATCATGAATCATGAATTGAATCATGAATTGAATCATGAATCATGAATCATGAAATGAATCATGAATCATGAATTGAATCATGAATCATGAATTATGAAATGAATTCAATTAATTAATTAATTCAATAATGAATTGAATCATGAATCATGAATTGAAACATTAAATGAATCATGAATTGAATCATGAATCATGAATCGAATCATGAATCATGAATCATGAATCATGAATCATGAATCATGAATCAAATCATGAATCATTAATCATGAATTGAATCATGAATCATGAATCGAATCATGAATCATGAATCGAATCATGAATCATGAATCGATTCATGAATCATGAATCATGAATTGAATCATGAATCATGAATTGAATCATGAATCATGAATCGAATCATGAATCATGAATTGAATCATGAATCATGAATCTTGAATCATGAATCGTGAATCAGGAATCAAATCATGAATCATGAATCATGAATTGAATCATGAATCATGAATCGAATCATGAATCATGAATCATGAATCGAATCATGAATCATAATTTGAATCATGAATCATGAATCTTGAATCATGAATCATGAATCATGAATCAAATCATGAATCATGAATTGAATCATGAATCATGAATCAAATCATGAATCATGAATCAAATCATGATTCATGAATCATGAATTGAATCATAAATCATAAATCATGAATCATGAATTGAATCATGAATCATGAAACGAATCATGAATCATGAATTGAATCATGATTTATGAATCGAATCATGAATCATGAATCATGAATGGAATCATGAATCATGAATTGAATCATGAATCATGAATTTAGTCATGAATCATGAATTGAATCATAAATCATGAATCATGACTCATGAATTGAATCATGAATTGAATCATGAATCATGAATTGAATCATGAATCATAATTTGAATCATGAATCATGAATTGAATCATGAATCATGAATCGAATCATGAATCATGAATTATGAATCTAATCATGAATCATGAATCATGAATCATGAATCGAATCATGAATTATGAATTGAATCATGAATCATGAATTGAATCATGAATCATGAATTATGAATCTAATCATGAATCATGAATCATGAATCGAATCATGGAACATGAATCATGTATTGAATCATGAATCATGAATTCAATCATGAATTGAATCATGAATCATGAATCGAATCATGAATAAGGAATTGAATCATGAATCATGAATCATGAATCGAATCATGAATCATGAATCATGAAATGAATCATGAATTAAATCATGAAATTAATCATGAATCATGAATTAAATCATAAATCATTAATCATGAATTGAATCTTGAATCATGAACTAAATCATGAATTGAATCATGAATCATGAATCATGAAACGAATCATGAATCATGAATCAAATCATGAATCATGAATCAAATCATGAATCAAGAATCATGAATCATGAATCAAATCACGAATCATGAATCATGAATTGAGTCATAAATCATGAATCATGAATCATGAATTGAATCATGAATCATGAAACGAATCATGAATCATTAATTGAATCATGATTTATGAATCGAATCATGAATCATGAATCAAATCATGAATCATGAATTGAATCATGAATCATGAATGGAATCATGAATTGAATAATGAATCATGAAATGAATCATGAATCATGAATTGAATCATGAATCATGAATCGAATCTAGAATCATGAATCGAATCATGAATCATGAATCGAATCATGAATCATGAATTGAATCATGAATCATGAATCATGAATTGAATCATGAATCATGATTTGAATCATGAATCATGAATCGAATCATGAATCATGAATCGAATCATGATTCATGTATTGAATCATGAATTGAATCATGAATCATTAATCATGAATTAAATCATGAATCATGAATCGAAACATGAATCATGAATTGAATCATGAATCATGAATTCAATCATGAATTGAATCATGAATCATGAATCGAATCATGAATAAGGAATTGAAACATGAATCATGAATCATGAATCATGAATCATGAATCGTGAATTGAATCATGAATCATGAACTGAATCATGAATTAAATCATGAATTATGAAATGAATCTTGAATCATGAATTGTATCATGAATCGAATCATGAATCATGAATCGAATCATGAATCGTGAATTGAATCATGAATCATGAACTGAATCATAAATTGAATCATGAATCATGAAATGAATCTTGAATCATGAATTGTATCATGAATTGAATCATGAATCATGAATCGAATCATGAATCATGAATTGAATCATGAATCATGAATTAAATCATGAAATGAATCATGAATCATGAATCGAATCATGAATCATGAATTAAATCATGAATTATGAATTGAATCATAAATCATGAATCATGAATCATGAATTGAATCATGAATTGAATCATGAATCACGAATCATGAATCATGATTTGAATCATGAATCATGAATCGAATCATGAATCATGAATTGAATCATGAATTGAATCATGAATCATGAATCATGAAATGAATCATGAATCATGAATTGAATCATGAATCATGAATTATGAAATGAATTCAATTAATTAATTAATTCAATAATGAATTGAATCATGAATCATGAATTGAAACATTAAATGAATCATGAATTGAATCATGAATCATGAATCGAATCATGAATCATGAATCATGAATCATGAATCATGAATCATGAATCAAATCATGAATCATTAATCATGAATTGAATCATGAATCATGAATCGAATCATGAATCATGAATCGAATCATGAATCATGAATCGATTCATGAATCATGAATCATGAATTGAATCATGAATCATGAATTGAATCATGAATCATGAATCGAATCATGAATCATGAATTGAATCATGAATCATGAATCTTGAATCATGAATCGTGAATCAGGAATCAAATCATGAATCATGAATCATGAATTGAATCATGAATCATGAATCGAATCATGAATCATGAATCATGAATCGAATCATGAATCATAATTTGAATCATGAATCATGAATCTTGAATCATGAATCATGAATCATGAATCAAATCATGAATCATGAATTGAATCATGAATCATGAATCAAATCATGAATCATGAATCAAATCATGATTCATGAATCATGAATTGAATCATAAATCATAAATCATGAATCATGAATTGAATCATGAATCATGAAACGAATCATGAATCATGAATTGAATCATGATTTATGAATCGAATCATGAATCATGAATCATGAATGGAATCATGAATCATGAATTGAATCATGAATCATGAATTTAGTCATGAATCATGAATTGAATCATAAATCATGAATCATGAATCATGAATTGAATCATGAATTGAATCATGAATCATGAATTGAATCATGAATCATAATTTGAATCATGAATCATGAATTGAATCATGAATCATGAATCGAATCATGAATCATGAATTATGAATCTAATCATGAATCATGAATCATGAATCATGAATCGAATCATGAATTATGAATTGAATCATGAATCATGAATTGAATCATGAATCATGAATTATGAATCTAATCATGAATCATGAATCATGAATCGAATCATGGAACATGAATCATGTATTGAATCATGAATCATGAATTCAATCATGAATTGAATCATGAATCATGAATCGAATCATGAATAAGGAATTGAATCATGAATCATGAATCATGAATCGAATCATGAATCATGAATCATGAAATGAATCATGAATTAAATCATGAAATTAATCATGAATCATGAATTAAATCATAAATCATTAATCATGAATTGAATCTTGAATCATGAACTAAATCATGAATTGAATCATGAATCATGAATCATGAAACGAATCATGAATCATGAATCAAATCATGAATCATGAATCAAATCATGAATCAAGAATCATGAATCATGAATCAAATCACGAATCATGAATCATGAATTGAGTCATAAATCATGAATCATGAATCATGAATTGAATCATGAATCATGAAACGAATCATGAATCATTAATTGAATCATGATTTATGAATCGAATCATGAATCATGAATCGAATCATGAATCATGAATTGAATCATGAATCATGAATGGAATCATGAATTGAATAATGAATCATGAAATGAATCATGAATCATGAATTGAATCATGAATCATGAATCGAATCTAGAATCATGAATCGAATCATGAATCATGAATCGAATCATGAATCATGAATTGAATCATGAATCATGAATCATGAATTGAATCATGAATCATGATTTGAATCATGAATCATGAATCGAATCATGAATCATGAATCGAATCATGATTCATGTATTGAATCATGAATTGAATCATGAATCATTAATCATGAATTAAATCATGAATCATGAATCGAAACATGAATCATGAATTGAATCATGAATCATGAATTCAATCATGAATTGAATCATGAATCATGAATCGAATCATGAATAAGGAATTGAAACATGAATCATGAATCATGAATCATGAATCATGAATCGTGAATTGAATCATGAATCATGAACTGAATCATGAATTAAATCATGAATTATGAAATGAATCTTGAATCATGAATTGTATCATGAATCGAATCATGAATCATGAATCGAATCATGAATCGTGAATTGAATCATGAATCATGAACTGAATCATAAATTGAATCATGAATCATGAAATGAATCTTGAATCATGAATTGTATCATGAATTGAATCATGAATCATGAATCGAATCATGAATCATGAATTGAATCATGAATCATGAATTAAATCATGAAATGAATCATGAATCATGAATCGAATCATGAATCATGAATTAAATCATGAATTATGAATTGAATCATAAATCATGAATCATGAATCATGAATTGAATCATGAATTGAATCATGAATCACGAATCATGAATCATGATTTGAATCATAAATCATGAATCATGAATTAAATCATGAATCATGATTTGAATCATGAATCATGAATTGAATCATGAATCATGAATCGAATCATGAATCATGAATCGAATCATGAATCATGAATTGAATCATGAATCATGAATTGAATCATGAATCATGAATCATGAAATGAATCATGAATCATGAATCGAATCATGAATCGAATCATGAATCATGAATTGAATCATGAATCAAATCATGAATCAAGAATCATCAATCATGAATCAAATCATGAATCATGAATCATGAATTGAATCATAAATCATGAATCATGAATCATGAATTGAATCATGAATCATGAAACGAATCATGAATCATTAATTGAATCATTATTTATGAATCGAATCATGAATAATGAATCGAATCATGAATCATGAATCATGAATTGAATCATGAATCATGAATGGAATCATGAATTGAATAATGAATCATGAAATGAATCATGAATCATGAATTGAATCATGAATCATGAATCGTGAATTGAATCATAAATTGAATCATGAATCATGAATCATGAATCAAGAATCATGAATTGAATCATGAATCATGATTTGAATCATGATTCATGAATTGAATCATGAATTGAATCATGAATCATGAATCGAATCATGAATAAGGATTTGAATTATGAATCATGAATTGAATCATGAATCATGAATCGAATCATGAATCATGAATCGAATCATGAATCATGAATCGAATCATGAATCATGAATTGAATCATGAATCATGAATTGAATCATGAATCATGAATCATGAAACGAATCATGAATCATGAATCGAATCATGAATCATGAATTGAATCATGAATCATGAATTGAATAATGAATCATGAATTATGAATCTAATCATGAATCATGAATCATGTATTGAATCATGAATCATGAATTCAATCATGAATTGAATCATGAATCATGAATCGAATCATGAATAAGGAATTGAATCATGAATCATGAATCATGAATCATGAATCGAATCATGAATCATGAATCATGAAATGAATCGTGAATCATGAATCATGATACAAATCATGAATCATGAATCAAATCATGAATCAAGAATCATGAATCATAAATCAAATCATGAATCATGAATTGAATCATAAATCATAAATCATAAATCATGAATTGAATCATGAATCATAAAACGAATCATGAATCATTAATTGAATCATTATTTATGAATCAAATCATGAATAATGAATCGAATCATGATTCATGAATCATGAATTGAATCATGAATCATGAATGGAATCATGAATTGAATAATGAATCATGAAATGAATCATGAATCATGAATTGAGTCATGAATCATGAATCAAATCATGAATCATGAATCGAATCATGAATCATGAATTGAATCATGAATCATGAATTGAATCATGAATCATGAATCGTGAATCATAAATTGAATCATAAATCATGATTTGAATCATGAATCATGAATCATGAATCGAATCATGAATCATGAATCGAATCATGATTCATGAATTGAATCATGAATTGAATCATGAATCATTAATCATGAATTAAATCATGAATCATGAATCGAAACATGAATCATGAATTGAATCATGAATTCAATCATGAATTGAATCATGAATCATGAATCGAATCATGAATCAGGAATTGAAACATGAATCATGAATCATGAATCATGAATCGTAAATTGAATCATGAATCATGAACTGAATCATGATTTAAATCATGAATCATGAAATTAATCTTGAATCATAATTTGTATCATGAATCGAATCATGAATCATGAATCGTGAATTGAATCATGAATCATGAACTGAATCATAAATTAAATCATGAATCATGAAATGAATCTTGAATCATGAATTGTATCATGAATTGAATCATGAATCATGAATCGAATCATGAATCATGAATTGAATCATGAATCATGAATTAAATCATGAAATAAATCATGAATCGAATTATGAATCATGAATTGAATTATGAATCATGAATCATGAATCATGAATCATGAATTGAATCATGAATCATGAATCATGAATTGAATCATGAATCATATCATGAATCATGAATTAAATCATGAATCTTGAATCGAATCATGAATCATGAATCGAATCATGAATCATGAATTGAATCATGAATCATGAATTGAATCATGAAATGACTCATTAATTGAATCATAAATCATGAATTGAATCATGAATCATGAATTGAATCATGAATCCTGAAATAGGAATCATGATTCAAATCATGAATCATGAATTGAATCATGAATCATGAATTGAATCATGAATC
Organism: Mixophyes fleayi; assembly: GCF_038048845.1. Lineage (NCBI taxonomy): Eukaryota > Metazoa > Chordata > Amphibia > Anura > Limnodynastidae > Mixophyes > Mixophyes fleayi. The sequence continues at coordinate 90,457 of NW_027445998.1, forward strand.
ATGAATCATTAAATGAATCATGAATTAAATCATGAAATGAATCATGAATTGAATCATAAATCATAAATCATGAATTGAATCATGAATCATGAACTAAATCATGAATTGAATCATGAATCATGAATCATGAAAGGAATCATGAATCAAGAATCATAAATCATGAATCAAATCATGAATTATGAATCATGAATTGAATCATAAATCATGAATCATGAATCATGAATTGAATCATGAATAATGAAACGAATCATGAATCATGAATTGAATCATGATTTATGAATCGAATCATGAATCAAATCATGAATCATGAATCATGAATTGAATCATGAATCATGAATCATGAATGGAATTATGAATCATGAATCGAATCATGAATCATGAATCGAATAATGAATCATGAATTCAATCATGAATTGAATAATGAATCATGAAATGAATCATGAATCATGAATTCAATCATGAATCATGAATCGAATCATGAATCTTGAATCGAATCATGAATCATGAATTGAATCATGAATCATGAATTGAATCATGAATCATGAATCATGAATTGAATCATGACTCATGAATCATGAATTGAATCATGAATTGAATCATGAATCATGAATCATGAATTGAATCATGAATCATGATTTGAATCATGAATCATGAATCGAATCATGAATCGAATCATGAATCATGAATCGAATCATGAATTGAATCATGAATTGAATCATGAATCATGAATCATGAAATGAATCATGAAATGAATCATGAATCATGAATCGAATCATGAATCATGAATTGAATCATGAATCATGAATTGAATCATGAATCATGAATTGAATCATGAATCATGAATTGAATCATGAATCATGAATCATGAATCATGAATTGAATCATGAATCGAATCATGAATCATGAATCGAATCATGAATCATGAATTAAATTATGAATTGAATCATGAATCACGAATCATGAAATGAGTCATGAATCATGTATCGAAACATGAATCATGAATTGAATCATGAATCATGAATTGAATCATGAATCATGAATTGAATCATGAATCATGAATTATGAATCTAATCATGAATCATGACTCATGAAGCATGAATTGAATCATGAATCATGAAACATGAATCATGAATCGAATCATGAATCATGAATCATGAATTGAATCATGAATCATGAATTCAATCATGAATTGAATCATGAGTCATGAATCGAATCATGAATAAGGAATTGAATCAAGAATCATGAAACATGAATCATGAATTGAATCATGAATCATGAACTGAATCATAAATTAAATCATGAATCATGAAATGAATCTTGAATCATGAATTGTATCATGATTCGAATCATGAATCATGAATCATGAATTAAATCATGAATCTTGAATCGAATCATGAATCATGAATTGAATCATGAATCATGAATTGAATCATGAATCATGAATTGAATCATGAAATGAATCATTAATTGAGTCATAAATCATGAATCGAATCATGAATCATGAATTGAATCATGAATCCTGAATCATGAAAAATGATTCAAATCATGAATCATGAATCATGAATTGAATCATGAATCATGAATTGAATCATGAATTGAATCATGAATCATGAATCATGAAATGAATCATGAATCATGAATTGAATCATAAATCATTAATCATGAATTGAATCATGAATCATGAACTAAATCATGAATTGAATCATGAATCATGACTCATGAAACGAATCATGAATCATGAATCAAATCATGAATCAAGAATCATAAATCATGAATCAAATCATGAATTATGAATCATGAATTGAATCATGAATCATGAATTGAATCATGAATCATGAAACAAATCATGAATCATGAATTGAATCATGATTTATGAATCGAATCATGAATCGAATCATGAATCATGAATCATGAATTGAATCATGAATCATGAATCATGAATGGAATTACGAATCATGAATCGAATAATGAATCATGAATCGAATAATGAATCATGAATTCAATCATGAATTGAATAATGAATTATGAAATAATTCATGAATCATGAATTCAATCATGAATCATGAATCGAATCATGAATCATGAATTGAATCATGAATCATGAATCATGAATTGAATCATGAATTGAATCATGAATCATGAATCATGAATTGAATCATGAATCATGAATTGAATCATGAATTGAATCATGAATCATGAATCATGAATCGAATCATGAATCATGAATTGAATCATGAATCATGAATCATGAATTGAATCATGAATTGAATCATGAATCATGATTTGAATCATGAATCATTAATTGAATCATGAATCGAATCATGAATCATGAATTAAATCATGAATTGAATCATGAATCATGAATTGAATCATGAATCATGAATTAAATCATGAATTATAAATCATGAATCATAAACCATGAATCATGAATTGAATCATGAATCATGAATTGAATCATGAATCATGAATTGAATAATGAATCATGAAATGAATCATGAATCATGAATTGAATAATGAATCATGAATCGAATCATGAATCATGAATCGAATCATGAATCATGAATTGAATCATGAATCATAAATTATGAATCATGAATTGAATCATGAATCATGAATTATGAATCATGAATTGAATCATGAATCATGAATCATGAATTGAATCATGAATCATGAAACGAATCATGAATCATGAATCGAATTATGATTTATGAATCGAATCATGAATCGAATCATGAATCATGAATCATGAATTGAATCATGAATCATGAATCATGAATGGAATTACGAATCATGAATCGAATCATGAATCATGAATCGAATAATGAATCATGAATTTAATCATAAATTGAATAATGAATCATGAAATGAATCATGAATCATGAATTCAATCATGAATAATGAATCGAATCATGAATCAGGAATTGAATCATGAATCATGAATCATGAATTGAATCATGAATTGAATCATGAATCATGAATTGAATCATGAATCATGAATCATTAATTGAATCATGAATCGAATCATGAATCATGAATTAAATCATGAATTGAATCATTAATCATGAATCATGAAATGAATCATGAATCATGTATCGAATCATGAATCATGAATTGAATCATTAATCATGAATTAAATCATGAATTATGAATTATGAATCATGAACCATGAATCATGAATTGAATCATGAATCATGAATTGAATCATGGATCATGAATTGAATAATGAATCATGAAATGAATCATGAATCATGAATTGAATCATGAATCATGAATCGAATCATGAATCATGAATCGAATCATGAATCATGAATCATGAATTGAATCATGAATTGAATCATGAATCATGAAATGAGTCATGAATCATTAATCGAATCATGAATTATGAATTGAATCATGAATTGAATCATGAATCATTAATCATGAATCATTAATCATGAATTAAATCATGAATCATGAATCGAAACATGAATCATGAATTGAATCATGAATCATGAATTGAATCATGAATCATGAATTTTTTAATCTAATCATGAATCATGACTCATGAATCATGAATTGAATCATGAATCATGAATCATTAATCATGAATTATGAATCATTAATCATGAATTAAATCATGAATTGAATCATGAATCATGAATTCAATCATGTATTGAATCATTAATCATGAAATGAATCTTGAATCATGAATTGTATCATGAATTGAATCATGAATCATGAATCATGAATTGAATCATGAATCATGAACTGAATCATGAATTAAATCATGAATCATGAAATGAATCTTGAATCATGAATTGTATCATGAATTGAATCATGAATCATGAATCATGAATTGAATCATGAATCATGATTTGAATCATGAATCATTAATTGAATCATGAATCGAATCATGAATCATGAATTAAATCATGAATTGAATCATGAATCATGAATCATGAAATGAATCATGTATCATGAATCGAATCATGAATCATGAATTGAATCATGAATCATGAATTAAATCATGAATTATGAATCATGAATCATGAATTGAATAATGAATCATGAAATGAATCATGAATCATGAATTGAATAATGAATCATGAAATGAATCATGAATCATGAATTGAAACATGAATCATGAATCGAATCATGAATCATGAATCGAATCATTAATCATGAATTGAATCATGAATCATGAATTATGAATCATGAATTGAATCATGAATCATGAATCATGAATTGAATCATGAATCATGAAACGAATCATGAATCATGAATTGAATCATGATTTATGAATCGAATCATGAATCGAATCATGAATCATGAATTGAATCATGAATCATGAATGGAATTACGAATCATGAATCGAATCATGAATCATGAATCGAATAATGAATCATGAATTCAATCATGAATTGAATAATGAATCATGAAATGAATCATGAATTCAATCATGAATTGAATAATGAATCATGAATCGAATCATGAATCATGAATTGAATCATGAATCATGAATCATGAATTGAATCATGAATTGAATCATGAATCATGAATCATGAATTGAATCATGAATTGAATCATGAATCATGAATCATGAATTGAATCATGAATCATGATTTGAATCATGAATCATTAATTGAATCATGAATCGAATCATGAATCATGAATTAAATCATGAATTGAATCATGAATCATGAATCATGAAATGAATCATGAATCATGAATCGAATCATGACTCATGAATTGAATCATGAATCATGAATTAAATCATGAATTATGAATCATGAATCATGAACCATGAATCATGAATTGAATCATGAACTATGAATTGAATCATGGATCATGAATTGAATAATGAATCATGAAATGAATCATGAATCATGAATTGAATCATGAATCATGAATCGAATCATGAATCATGAATCGAATCATGAATCATGAATTGAATCATGAATCATGAATTGAATCATGAATCATGAATTATGAATCATGAATCATGAATTATGAATCATGAATTGAATCATGAATCATGAATCATGAATCATGAATTGAATCATGAATCATGAATCGAATCATGAATCATGAATCGAATCATGAATCATGAATTGAATCATGAATTGAATCATGAATCATGAAATGAGTCATGAATCATTAATCGAATCATGAATCATGAATTGAATCATGAATCATGAATCGAATCATGAATCATGAATCGAATCATGAATCATGAATTGAATCATGAATTGAATCATGAATCATGAAATGAGTCATGAATCATTAATCGAATCATGAATTATGAATTGAATCATGAATTGAATCATGAATCATTAATCATGAATCATTAATCATGAATCATTAATCATGAATTAAATCATGAATAATGAATCGAAACATGAATCATGAATTGAATCATGAATCATGAATTGAATCATGAATCATGAATCAAAAATCATTAATCATGAATTAAATCATGAATTGAATCATGAATCATGAATTCAATCATGAATTGAATCATGAATCATGAATCGAATCATGAATAAGGAATTGAATCATGAATCGAATCATGAATAAGGAATTGAATCATGAATCATGAATCATGAATCATGAATTGAATCATGAATCATGAACTGAATCATGAATTAAATCATGAATCATGAAATGAATCTTGAATCATGAATTGTATCATGAATCGAATCATGAATCATGAATCATGAATTGAATCATGAATCATGAACTGAATCATAATTTGAATCATGAATCATGAAATGAATCTTGAATCATGAATTGTATCATGAATCAAATCATGAATCATGAATCGAATCATGAATCATGAATTGAATCATGAATCATAAATTAAATCATGAAATGAATCATGAGTCATGAATCGAATCATGAATCATGAATTGAATCATGAATCATGAATCATGAATCATGAATCATGAATTGAATCATGAATCTTGAATCATGAATCGAGTCATGAATCATGAATTAAATCATGCATCTTGAATCGAATCATGAATCATGAATCGAATCATGAATCATGAATTGAATCATGAATCATGAATCATAAAATGAATCATAAATTTAATCATGAAATGAATTATGAATCATTAATTAAATCATGAATCATGAACTGAAATATTAATTGAATCATGAATGAATCATGAATCATGAATCATGAATTGAATCATGAATCATGAATCGAATCATGAATCATGAATCGAATCATGAATCATGAATTGAATCATGAATCATGAATTGAATCATGAATCATGAATTGAATCATGAAATGAATCATTAATTGAATCATGAATCATGAATCGAATCATGAGACATGAATTGAATCATGAATCCTGAATCATGAATCATCATTCAAATCATGAATCATGAATTGAATCATGAATCATGAATTGAATCATGAATTGAATCATGAATCATGAATTGAATCATGAATTGAATCATGAATCATGAATCATGAAATGAATCATGAATTAAATCATGAAATGAATCATAAAACATCAATTGAATCATAAATCATTAATCATGAATTGAATCATGAATCATGAACTAAATCATGAATTGAATCATGAATTATGAATCATGAATTGAATCATAAATCATGAATCATGAATCATGAATTGAATCATGAATCATGAAACGAATCATGAATCATGATTTATGAATCGAATCATGAATCGAATCATGAATTGAATCATGAATCATGAATGGAATTATGAATCATGAATCGAATCATGAATCATGACTCGAATCATGAATCATGAATTCAATCATGAATTGAATAATGAATCATGAAATGAATCATGAATCATGAATTCAATCATGAATCATGAATCGAATCATGAATCTTGAATTGAATCATGAATCCTGAATTGAATCATGAATCATGAATTGAATCATGAATCATGAATCATGAATTGAATCATGAATCATGAATTGAATCATGAAGTGAATCATGAATCATGAATGGAATCATGAATCATGAATTGAATCATGAACCATGAATTGAATCAAGAATCATGAATCATGAATTGAATCATGAATCATGAATTGAATCATGAAGTGAATCATGAATCATGAATGGAATCATGAATCATGAATTGAATCATGAATCATGAACTGAATCATGAATCATGAATCATGAATGGAATCATGAATCATAATTGGAATCATGAATCATGAATTGAATCATGAATCGAATCATGAATCATGAATCGAATTATGAATAAGGAATTGAATCATGAATCATGAATCATGAATTGAATCATGAATCATGAATTGAATCATGAATCATGAAATAAATCATGAATTGATTCATGAATTGAATCATGAATCATGAAATAAATCATGAATTGATTCATGAATTGAATCATGAATCATGAATCATGAATTGAATCTTGAATCATGATTTCAATCGTGAATCATGAATTGAATCATGAATCATGTATCAAATCATAAATCATGAATCTAATCATGAATCATGAATTGAATCATGAATTGAATCATGAATCATGAAATGAATCATGAATCATGAATTGAATCATGAATTGAATCATGAATCATGAATCATGAATTGAATCATGAATCATGAAACGATTCATGAATCATGAATTGAATCATGATTTATGAATTGAATAATGAATCGAATCATGAATCATGAATTGAATCATGAATCATGAATCATGAATGGAATTACAAATCATGAATCGAATCATGAATCATGAATCGAATAATGAATCATGAATTCAATCATGAATTGAATAATGAATCATGAAATGAATCATGAATCATGAATTCAATCATGAATCATGAATCGAATCATGAATCATGAATTGAATCATAAATCATGAATCATGAATTGAATCATGAATTGAATCATGAATCATGAATCATGAATTGAATCATGAATCATGAATTGAATCATGAATTGAATCATGAATCATGAATCAAATCATGAATCATAAATTGAATCATGAATCATGAATTAAATCATGAATTATGATTAATGAATCATGAACCATGAATCATGAATTGAATCATGAATCAAATCATGAATCATGAATTAAATCATGAATTGAATCATAAATCATGAATCATGAAATGAATCATAATTCATGAATTAAATCATGAATCATAAATTGAATCATGAATCATGAATTAAATCATGAATTATGAATCATGAATCATGAACCATGAATCATGAATTGAATCATGAATCATGAATTGAATCATGAATCATGAATTGAATAATGAATCATGAAATGAATCATGAATCTTGAATCGAATCATGAATCATGAATTGAATCATGAATCATGAATTGAATCATGAATCATGAATTATGAATCATGAATTGAATCATGAATCATGAATCATGAATCATGAATTGAATCATGAATCATGAAACGAATCATGAATCATGAATTGAATCATGATTTATGAATCGAATCATGAATCGAATCATGAATCATGAATCATGAATTGAATCATGAATCATGAATCATGAATGGAATTACGAATCATGAATGAAATCATGAATCATGAATCGAATAATGAATCATGAATTCAATCATGAATTGAATAATGAATCATGAAATGAATAATGAATCATGAATTCAATCATGAATCATGAATCGAATCATGAATCATGAATTGAATCATGAATCATGAATCATGAATTGAATCATGAATTGAATCATGAATCATGAATTGAATCATGAATTGAATCATGAATCATGAATCATGAATTGAATCATGAATCATGATTTGAATCATGAATCATTAATTGAATCATGAATCGAATCATGAATCATGAATTAAATCATGAATTGAATCATGAATCATGAATCATGAAATAAATCATGAATCATGAATCGAATCATGAATCATGATTTGAATCATGAATCATGAATTAAATCATGAATTATGAATCATGAATCATGAACCATGAATCATGAATTGAATCATGAATCATGAATTGAATCATGGATCATGAATTGAATAATGAATCATGAAATGAATCATGAATCATGAATTGAATCATGAATCATGAATCGAATCATGAATCATGAATCGAATCATGAATCATGAATTGAATCATGAATTGAATCATGAATCATGAAATGAGCCATGAATCATTAATCGAATCATGAATTATGAATTGAATCATGAATTGAATCATGAATCATTAATCATGAATCATTAATCATGAATTAAATCATGAATCATGAATCGAAACATGAATCATGAATTGAATCATGAATCATGAATTGAATCATGAATCATGAATTGAATCATGAATCATGAATTTATTAATCTAATCATGAATCATGACTCATGAATCATGAATTGAATCATGAATCATGAATCATGAATCATTAATCATAAATTAAATCATGAATTGAATCATGAATCATGAATTCAATCATGAATTGAAACATGAATCATGAATCGAATCATGAATAAGGAATTGAATCATGAATCATGAATCATGAATTGAATCATGAATTAAATCATGAATCATGAATTGAATCATGAATCATGAACTGAATCATGAATTAAATCATGAATCATGAAATGAATCTTGAATCATGAATCATGAACTGAATCATAATTTGAATCATGAATCATGAAATGAATCTTGAATCATGAATTGTATCATGAATCGAATCATGAATCATGAATCGAATCATGAATCATGAATTGAATCATGAATCATGAATTAAATCATGAAATGAATCATGAATCATGAATCGAATCATGAATCATGAATCATGAATCATTAATCATGTATCATGAATTGAATCATGAATCTTGAATCATGAATCGAGTCATGAATCATGAATTAAATCATGAATCTTGAATCGAATCATGAATCATGAATCGAATCATGAATCATGAATTGAATTATGAATCATGAATCATAAAATGAATCATGAATTTAATCATGAAATGAATTATGAATCATTAATTAAATCATGAATTATGAACTGAATCATTAATTGAATCATGAATGATGAAATGAATCATGAATCATGAATTGAATCATGAATCATGAATCGAATCATGAATCATGAATCGAATCATGAATCATGAATTGAATCATGAATCATGAATTGAATCATGAAATGAATCATTAATTGAATCATGAATCATGAATCATTAAATGAATCACGAATCATGAATCGAATCATGAATCATGAATTGAATCATGAATCATGAATCATGAATCATGAATTGAATCATGAATCATGAATCATGAATTGAATCATGAATCAAATCATGAATCATGAATCATGAATTGAATCATTAATCATGAATCATGAATTGAATCATGAATCAAATCATGAATCATGAATTAAATCATGAATCTTGAATCGAATCATGAATCATGAATTGAATCATGAATCATGAATTGAATCATGAATCATGAATTGAATCATGAAATGAATCATTAATTGAGTCATAAATCATGCATCGAATCATGAATCATGAATTGAATCATGAATCCTGAATCATGAAAAATGATTCAAATCATGAATCATGAATTGAATCATGAATCATGAATTGAATCATGAATTGAATCATGAATCATGAATCATGAAATGAATCATGAATCATGAATTGAATCATAAATCATTAATCATGAATTGAATCATGAATCATGAACTAAATCATGAATTGAATCATGAATCATGAATCATGAATTGAATCATGAATCATGAAACGAATCATGAATCATGAATTGAATCATGAATCATGAATCATGAATTGAATCATGAATTGAATCATGAATCATGAATTGAATCATGAATCATGAATGGAATTACGAATCATGAATCGAATCATGAATCATGAATCGAATAATGAATCATGAATTCAATCATGAATTGAATAATGAATCATGAAATGAATCATGAATTCAATCATGAATTGAATAATGAATCATGAATCGAATCATGAATCATGAATCGAATCATGAATCATGAATTGAATCATGAATTGAATCATGAATCATGAAATGAGCCATGAATCATTAATCGAATCATGAATTATGAATTGAATCATGAATTGAATCATGAATCATTAATCATGAATCATTAATCATGAATTAAATCATGAATCATGAATCGAAACATGAATCATGAATTGAATCATGAATCATGAATTGAATCATGAATCATGAATTGAATCATGAATCATGAATTTATTAATCTAATCATGAATCATGACTCATGAATCATGAATTGAATCATGAATCATGAATCATGAATCATTAATCATAAATTAAATCATGAATTGAATCATGAATCATGAATTCAATCATGAATTGAAACATGAATCATGAATCGAATCATGAATAAGGAATTGAATCATGAATCATGAATCATGAATTGAATCATGAATTAAATCATGAATCATGAATTGAATCATGAATCATGAACTGAATCATGAATTAAATCATGAATCATGAAATGAATCTTGAATCATGAATCATGAACTGAATCATAATTTGAATCATGAATCATGAAATGAATCTTGAATCATGAATTGTATCATGAATCGAATCATGAATCATGAATCGAATCATGAATCATGAATTGAATCATGAATCATGAATTAAATCATGAAATGAATCATGAATCATGAATCGAATCATGAATCATGAATCATGAATCATTAATCATGTATCATGAATTGAATCATGAATCTTGAATCATGAATCGAGTCATGAATCATGAATTAAATCATGAATCTTGAATCGAATCATGAATCATGAATCGAATCATGAATCATGAATTGAATTATGAATCATGAATCATAAAATGAATCATGAATTTAATCATGAAATGAATTATGAATCATTAATTAAATCATGAATTATGAACTGAATCATTAATTGAATCATGAATGATGAAATGAATCATGAATCATGAATTGAATCATGAATCATGAATCGAATCATGAATCATGAATCGAATCATGAATCATGAATTGAATCATGAATCATGAATTGAATCATGAAATGAATCATTAATTGAATCATGAATCATGAATCATTAAATGAATCACGAATCATGAATCGAATCATGAATCATGAATTGAATCATGAATCATGAATCATGAATCATGAATTGAATCATGAATCATGAATCATGAATTGAATCATGAATCAAATCATGAATCATGAATCATGAATTGAATCATTAATCATGAATCATGAATTGAATCATGAATCAAATCATGAATCATGAATTAAATCATGAATCTTGAATCGAATCATGAATCATGAATTGAATCATGAATCATGAATTGAATCATGAATCATGAATTGAATCATGAAATGAATCATTAATTGAGTCATAAATCATGCATCGAATCATGAATCATGAATTGAATCATGAATCCTGAATCATGAAAAATGATTCAAATCATGAATCATGAATTGAATCATGAATCATGAATTGAATCATGAATTGAATCATGAATCATGAATCATGAAATGAATCATGAATCATGAATTGAATCATAAATCATTAATCATGAATTGAATCATGAATCATGAACTAAATCATGAATTGAATCATGAATCATGAATCATGAATTGAATCATGAATCATGAAACGAATCATGAATCATGAATTGAATCATGAATCATGAATCATGAATTGAATCATGAATTGAATCATGAATCATGAATTGAATCATGAATCATGAATGGAATTACGAATCATGAATCGAATCATGAATCATGAATCGAATAATGAATCATGAATTCAATCATGAATTGAATAATGAATCATGAAATGAATCATGAATTCAATCATGAATTGAATAATGAATCATGAATCGAATCATGAATCATGAATTGAATCATGAATCATGAATCATGAATTGAATCATGAATTGAATCATGAATCATGAATCATGAATTGAATCATGAATTGAATCATGAATCATGAATCATGAATTGAATCATGAATCATGATTTGAATCATGAATCATTAATTGAATCATGAATCGAATCATGAATCATGAATTAAATCATGAATTGAATCATGAATCATGAATCATGAAATGAATCATGAATCATGAATCGAATCATGACTCATGAATTGAATCATGAATCATGAATTAAATCATGAATTATGAATCATGAATCATGAACCATGAATCATGAATTGAATCATGAACTATGAATTGAATCATGGATCATGAATTGAATAATGAATCATGAAATGAATCATGAATCATGAATTGAATCATGAATCATGAATCGAATCATGAATCATGAATCGAATCATGAATCATGAATCGAATCATGAATCATGAATTGAATCATGAATCATGAATTGAATCATGAATCATGAATTATGAATCATGAATCATGAATTATGAATCATGAATTGAATCATGAATCATGAATCATGAATCATGAATTGAATCATGAATCATGAATCGAATCATGAATCATGAATCGAATCATGAATCATGAATTGAATCATGAATTGAATCATGAATCATGAAATGAGTCATGAATCATTAATCGAATCATGAATCATGAATTGAATCATGAATCATGAATCGAATCATGAATCATGAATCGAATCATGAATCATGAATTGAATCATGAATTGAATCATGAATCATGAAATGAGTCATGAATCATTAATCGAATCATGAATTATGAATTGAATCATGAATTGAATCATGAATCATTAATCATGAATCATTAATCATGAATCATTAATCATGAATTAAATCATGAATAATGAATCGAAACATGAATCATGAATTGAATCATGAATCATGAATTGAATCATGAATCATGAATCAAAAATCATTAATCATGAATTAAATCATGAATTGAATCATGAATCATGAATTCAATCATGAATTGAATCATGAATCATGAATCGAATCATGAATAAGGAATTGAATCATGAATCGAATCATGAATAAGGAATTGAATCATGAATCATGAATCATGAATCATGAATTGAATCATGAATCATGAACTGAATCATGAATTAAATCATGAATCATGAAATGAATCTTGAATCATGAATTGTATCATGAATCGAATCATGAATCATGAATCATGAATTGAATCATGAATCATGAACTGAATCATAATTTGAATCATGAATCATGAAATGAATCTTGAATCATGAATTGTATCATGAATCAAATCATGAATCATGAATCGAATCATGAATCATGAATTGAATCATGAATCATAAATTAAATCATGAAATGAATCATGAGTCATGAATCGAATCATGAATCATGAATTGAATCATGAATCATGAATCATGAATCATGAATCATGAATTGAATCATGAATCTTGAATCATGAATCGAGTCATGAATCATGAATTAAATCATGAATCTTGAATCGAATCATGAATCATGAATCGAATCATGAATCATGAATTGAATCATGAATCATGAATCATAAAATGAATCATAAATTTAATCATGAAATGAATTATGAATCATTAATTAAATCATGAATCATGAACTGAAATATTAATTGAATCATGAATGAATCATGAATCATGAATCATGAATTGAATCATGAATCATGAATCGAATCATGAATCATGAATCGAATCATGAATCATGAATTGAATCATGAATCATGAATTGAATCATGAATCATGAATTGAATCATGAAATGAATCATTAATTGAATCATGAATCATGAATCGAATCATGAGACATGAATTGAATCATGAATCCTGAATCATGAATCATCATTCAAATCATGAATCATGAATTGAATCATGAATCATGAATTGAATCATGAATTGAATCATGAATCATGAATTGAATCATGAATTGAATCATGAATCATGAATCATGAAATGAATCATGAATTAAATCATGAAATGAATCATAAAACATCAATTGAATCATAAATCATTAATCATGAATTGAATCATGAATCATGAACTAAATCATGAATTGAATCATGAATTATGAATCATGAATTGAATCATAAATCATGAATCATGAATCATGAATTGAATCATGAATCATGAAACGAATCATGAATCATGATTTATGAATCGAATCATGAATCGAATCATGAATTGAATCATGAATCATGAATGGAATTATGAATCATGAATCGAATCATGAATCATGACTCGAATCATGAATCATGAATTCAATCATGAATTGAATAATGAATCATAAAATGAATCATGAATCATGAATTCAATCATGAATCATGAATCGAATCATGAATCTTGAATTGAATCATGAATCCTGAATTGAATCATGAATCATGAATTGAATCATGAATCATGAATCATGAATTGAATCATGAATCATGAATTGAATCATGAAGTGAATCATGAATCATGAATGGAATCATGAATCATGAATTGAATCATGAACCATGAATTGAATCAAGAATCATGAATCATGAATTGAATCATGAATCATGAATTGAATCATGAAGTGAATCATGAATCATGAATGGAATCATGAATCATGAATTGAATCATGAATCATGAACTGAATCATGAATCATGAATCATGAATGGAATCATGAATCATAATTGGAATCATGAATCATGAATTGAATCATGAATCGAATCATGAATCATGAATCGAATTATGAATAAGGAATTGAATCATGAATCATGAATCATGAATTGAATCATGAATCATGAATTGAATCATGAATCATGAAATAAATCATGAATTGATTCATGAATTGAATCATGAATCATGAAATAAATCATGAATTGATTCATGAATTGAATCATGAATCATGAATCATGAATTGAATCTTGAATCATGATTTCAATCGTGAATCATGAATTGAATCATGAATCATGTATCAAATCATAAATCATGAATCTAATCATGAATCATGAATTGAATCATGAATTGAATCATGAATCATGAAATGAATCATGAATCATGAATTGAATCATGAATTGAATCATGAATCATGAATCATGAATTGAATCATGAATCATGAAACGATTCATGAATCATGAATTGAATCATGATTTATGAATTGAATAATGAATCGAATCATGAATCATGAATTGAATCATGAATCATGAATCATGAATGGAATTACAAATCATGAATCGAATCATGAATCATGAATCGAATAATGAATCATGAATTCAATCATGAATTGAATAATGAATCATGAAATGAATCATGAATCATGAATTCAATCATGAATCATGAATCGAATCATGAATCATGAATTGAATCATAAATCATGAATCATGAATTGAATCATGAATTGAATCATGAATCATGAATCATGAATTGAATCATGAATCATGAATTGAATCATGAATTGAATCATGAATCATGAATCAAATCATGAATCATAAATTGAATCATGAATCATGAATTAAATCATGAATTATGAATCATGAATCATGAACCATGAATCATGAATTGAATCATGAATCAAATCATGAATCATGAATTAAATCATGAATTGAATCATAAATCATGAATCATGAAATGAATCATAATTCATGAATTAAATCACGAATCATAAATTGAATCATGAATCATGAATTAAATCATGAATTATGAATCATGAATCATGAACCATGAATCATGAATTGAATCATGAATCATGAATTGAATCATGAATCATGAATTGAATAATGAATCATGAATTGAATCATGAATCTTGAATCGAATCATGAATCATGAATTGAATCATGAATCATGAATTGAATCATGAATCATGAATTATGAATCATGAATTGAATCATG
Organism: Mixophyes fleayi; assembly: GCF_038048845.1. Classification (NCBI taxonomy): domain Eukaryota; kingdom Metazoa; phylum Chordata; class Amphibia; order Anura; family Limnodynastidae; genus Mixophyes; species Mixophyes fleayi. Next base: position 107,228 of record NW_027445998.1, read on the forward strand.
AATCATGAATCATGAATCATGAATTGAATCATGAATCATGAAACGAATCATGAATCATGAATTGAATCATGATTTATGAATCGAATCATGAATCGAATCATGAATCGAATCATGAATCATGAATCATGAATTGAATCATGAATCATGAATCATGAATGGAATTACGAATCATGAATCGAATCATGAATCATGAATCGAATAATGAATCATGAATTCAATCATGAATTGAATAATGAATCATGAAATGAATAATGAATCATGAATTCAATCATGAATCATGAATCGAATCATGAATCATGAATTGAATCATGAATCATGAATCATGAATTGAATCATGAATTGAATCATGAATCATGAATTGAATCATGAATTGAATCATGAATCATGAATCATGAATTGAATCATGAATCATGATTTGAATCATGAATCATTAATTGAATCATGAATCGAATCATGAATCATGAATTAAATCATGAATTGAATCATGAATCATGAATCATGAAATAAATCATGAATCATGAATCGAATCATGAATCATGATTTGAATCATGAATCATGAATTAAATCATGAATTATGAATCATGAATCATGAACCATGAATCATGAATTGAATCATGAATCATGAATTGAATCATGGATCATGAATTGAATAATGAATCATGAAATGAATCATGAATCATGAATTGAATCATGAATCATGAATCGAATCATGAATCATGAATCGAATCATGAATCATGAATTGAATCATGAATTGAATCATGAATCATGAAATGAGCCATGAATCATTAATCGAATCATGAATTATGAATTGAATCATGAATTGAATCATGAATCATTAATCATGAATCATTAATCATGAATTAAATCATGAATCATGAATCGATACATGAATCATGAATTGAATCATGAATCATGAATTGAATCATGAATCATGAATTGAATCATGAATCATGAATTTATTAATCTAATCATGAATCATGACTCATGAATCATGAATTGAATCATGAATCATGAATCATGAATCATTAATCATAAATTAAATCATGAATTGAATCATGAATCATGAATTCAATCATGAATTGAAACATGAATCATGAATCGAATCATGAATAAGGAATTGAATCATGAATCATGAATCATGAATTGAATCATGAATTAAATCATGAATCATGAATTGAATCATGAATCATGAACTGAATCATGAATTAAATCATGAATCATGAAATGAATCTTGAATCATGAATCATGAACTGAATCATAATTTGAATCATGAATCATGAAATGAATCTTGAATCATGAATTGTATCATGAATCGAATCATGAATCATGAATCGAATCATGAATCATGAATTGAATCATGAATCATGAATTAAATCATGAAATGAATCATGAATCATGAATCGAATCATGAATCATGAATCATGAATCATTAATCATGTATCATGAATTGAATCATGAATCTTGAATCATGAATCGAGTCATGAATCATGAATTAAATCATGAATCTTGAATCGAATCATGAATCATGAATCGAATCATGAATCATGAATTGAATTATGAATCATGAATCATAAAATGAATCATGAATTTAATCATGAAATGAATTATGAATCATTAATTAAATCATGAATTATGAACTGAATCATTAATTGAATCATGAATGATGAAATGAATCATGAATCATGAATTGAATCATGAATCATGAATCGAATCATGAATCATGAATCGAATCATGAATCATGAATTGAATCATGAATCATGAATTGAATCATGAAATGAATCATTAATTGAATCATGAATCATGAATCATTAAATGAATCACGAATCATGAATCGAATCATGAATCATGAATTGAATCATGAATCATGAATCATGAATCATGAATTGAATCATGAATCATGAATCATGAATTGAATCATGAATCAAATCATGAATCATGAATCATGAATTGAATCATTAATCATGAATCATGAATTGAATCATGAATCAAATCATGAATCATGAATTAAATCATGAATCTTGAATCGAATCATGAATCATGAATTGAATCATGAATCATGAATTGAATCATGAATCATGAATTGAATCATGAAATGAAACATTAATTGAGTCATAAATCATGCATCGAATCATGAATCATGAATTGAATCATGAATCCTGAATCATGAAAAATGATTCAAATCATGAATCATGAATTGAATCATGAATCATGAATTGAATCATGAATTGAATCATGAATCATGAATCATGAAATGAATCATGAATCATGAATTGAATCATAAATCATTAATCATGAATTGAATCATGAATCATGAACTAAATCATGAATTGAATCATGAATCATGAATCATGAATTGAATCATGAATCATGAAACGAATCATGAATCATGAATTGAATCATGAATCATGAATCATGAATTGAATCATGAATTGAATCATGAATCATGAATTGAATCATGAATCATGAATTGAATCATGAATCATGAATCGAATCATGAATCATGAATCGAATCATGAATCATGAATTGAATCATGAATTTAATCATGAATCATGAAATGAGTCATGAATCATTAATCGAATCATGAATTATGAATTGAATCATGAATTGAATCATGAATCATTAATCATGAATCATTAATCATGAATCATTAATCATGAATTAAATCATGAATCATGAATCGAAACATGAATCATGAATTGAATCATGAATCATGAATTGAATCATGAATCATGAATTTATTAATCTAATCATGAATCATGACTCATGAATCATGAATTGAATCATGAATCATGAATCATGAATCATTAATCATGAATTAAATCATGAATTGAATCATGAATCATGAATTCAATCATGAATTGAAACATGAATCATGAATCGAATCATGAATAAGGAATTGAATCATGAATCATGAATCATGAATTGAATCATGAATCATGAACTGAATCATGAATTAAATCATCAATCATGAATTGAATCATGAATCATGAACTGAATCATGAATTAAATCATGAATCATGAAATGAATCTTGAATCATGAATCATGAACTGAATCATAATTTGAATCATGAATCATGAAATGAATCTTGAATCATGAATTGTATCATGAATCGAATCATGAATCATGAATCGAATCATGAATCATGAATTGAATCATGAATCATGAATTAAATCATGAAATGAATCATGAATCATGAATCATGAATCATGAATTGAATCATGAATCTTGAATCATGAATCGAGTCATGAATCATGAATTAAATCATGAATCTTGAATCGAATCATGAATCATGAATCGAATCATGAATCATGAATTGAATTATGAATCATGAATCATAAAATGAATCATGAATTTAATCATGAAATGAATTATGAATCATTAATTAAATCATGAATTATGAACTGAATCATTAATTGAATCATGAATGATGAAATGAATCATGAATCATGAATTGAATCATGAATCATGAATCGAATCATAAATCATGAATCGAATCATGAATCATGAATTGAATCATGAATCATGAATTGAATCATGAATCATGAATTGAATCATGAAATGAATCATTAATTGAATCATGAATCATGAATCATGAAATGAATCACGAATCATGAATCGAATCATGAATCATGAATTGAATCATGAATCATGAATCATGAATTGAATCATGAATCATGAATCATGAATTGAATCATGAATCAAATCATGAATCATGAATCATGAATTGAATCATTAATCATGAATCATGAATTGAATCATGAATCAAATCATGAATCATGAATTAAATCATGAATCTTGAATCGAATCATGAATCATGAATTGAATCATGAATCATGAATTGAATCATGAATCATGAATTGATTCATGAAATGAATCATTAATTGAGTCATAAATCATGCATCGAATCATGAATCATGAATTGAATGAATCCTGAATCATGAAAAATGATTCAAATCATGAATCATGAATCATGAATTGAATCATGAATCATGAATTGAATCATGAATTGAATCATGAATCATGAATCATGAAATGAATCATGAATCATGAATTGAATCATAAATCATTAATTCATGAATTGAATCATGAATCATGAACTAAATCATGAATTGAATCATGGAATCATGAAACGAATCATGAATCATGAATCAATCATGAATCAAGAATCATAAATCATGACATCATAAATCATGAATCAATCATGAATTATGAATCATGAATTGAATCATGAATCAGAATCATGAATTGAATCATGAATCATGAAACGAATCATGAATCATGAATTGAATCTTGATTTATGAATCGAATCATGAATCGAATCATGAATCATGAGTCATGAATTGAATCATGAATCATGAATCATGAATGGAATTACGAATCATGAATCGAATCATGAATCGATTAATGAATCATGAATTCAATCATGAATTGAATAATGAATCATGAAATGAATCATGAATCATGAATTCAATCATGAATCATGAATCGAATCATGAATCATGAATTGAATCATGAATCATGAATCATGAATTGAATCATGAATTGAATCATGAATCATGAATTGAATCATGAATTCATGAACTGAATCATGAATCATGAATCGAATTCATGAATCATGAATCGAATCATGAATCATGAATTGAATCATGAATTGAATCATGAATCATGAAATGAGTCATGAATCATTAATCGAATCATGAATTATGAATGAATCATGAATTGAATCATGAATCATTAATCATGAATCATTAATCATGAATCATTAATCATGAATTAAATCATGAATCATGAATCGAAACATGAATCATGAATTGAATCATGAATCATGAATTGAATTCATGAATCATGAATTTATTAATCTAATTCATGATCATGACTCATGAATCATGAATTGAATCATGAATCATGAATCCATGAATCATTAATCATGAATTAAATCATGAATTGAATCATGAATCATGAATTCAATCATGAATTGAAACATGAATCATGAATCGAATCATGAATAAGGAATTGAATCATGAATCATGAATCATGAATCATGAATTGAATCATGGAATCATGAACTGAATCATGAATTAAATCATGAATCATGAATTGAATCATGAATCATGAACTGAATCATGAATTAAATCATGAATCATGAAATGAATCTTGAATCATGATCATGAACTGAATCATAATTTGAATCATGAATCATGAATTGAATCTTGAATCATGAATTGTATCATGAATCGAATCATGAATCATGAATCGAATCATGAATCATGAATTGAATCATGAATCATGAATTAAATCATGAAATGAATCATGAATCATGAATCGAATCATGAATCATGAATCATGAATCATGAATCATGAATCATGAATTGAATCATGAATCTTGAATCATGAATCGAGTCATGAATCATGAATTAAATCATGAATCTTGAATCGAATCATGAATCATGAAATCGAATCATGAATCATGAATTGAATTATGAATCATGAATCATAAAATGAATCATGAATTTAATCATGAAATGAATTATGAATCATTAATTAAATCATGAATTATGAAACTGAATCATTAATTGAATCATTATGATGAAATGAATCATGAATCATGAATTGAATCATGAATCATGAATCGAATCATGATCATGAATCGAATCATGAATCATGAATTGAATCATGAATCATGAATTGAATCATGAATCATGAATCATGAATTGAAATCATGAATCATGAATCATGAATGAATCATGAATCAAATCATGAATCATGAATCATGAATTGAATCATTAATCATGAATCATGAATTGAATCATGAATCAAATCATGAATCATGAATTAAATCATGAATCTTGAATCGAATCATGAATCATGAATTGAATCATGAATCATAGAATTGAATCATGAATCATGAATTGAATCATGAAATGAATCATTATTGAGTCATAAATCATGCATCGAATCATGAATCATGAATTGAATCATGAATCCTGAATCATGAAAAATGATTCAAATCATGAATACATGAATCATGAATTGAATCATGAATCATGAATTGAATCAGAATTGAATCATGAATCATGAATCATGAAATGAATCATGAATCATGAATTGAATCATAAATCATTAATCATGAATTGAATCATGAAATCATGAACTAAATCATGAATTGAATCATGAATCATGAAATCAGGAAACGAATCATGAATCATGAATCAAATCATGAATCAAGAATCATAAATCATGAATCAAATCATGAATTATGAATCATGAATTGAATCATGAATCATGAATCATGAATTGATCATGAATCATGAAACAAATCATGAATCATGAATTGAATCATGATTTATGAATCGAATCATGATTCGAATCATGAATCATGAATCATTAATTGAATCATGAATCATGAATCATGAATGGAATTACGAATCATGAATTGAATCATGAATCATGAATCGAATAATGAATCATGAATTCAATCATGAATTGAATAATGAATCATGAAATGAATCATGAATCATGAATTCAATCATGAATCATGAATCGAATCATGAATCATGAATTTGAATCATGAATCATGAATTGAATCATGAATCATGAATTGAATCATGAATTGAATCATGAATCATGAATCATGAATTGAATCATGAATCATGATTTGAATCATGAATCATTAATTGAATCATGAATCGAATCATGAATCATGAATTAAATCATGAATTGAATCATGAATCATGAATCATGAAATGAATCATGAATCGAATCATGAATCATGAATTGAATCATGAATCATGAATTGAATCATGAATCATGAATTTATTAATCTAATCATGAATCATGACTCATGAATCATGAATTGAATCATGACTCATGAATCATGATTCATTAATCATGAATA